>NW_024747232.1:70000-227500 GCF_018991925.1 Homarus americanus
CACACAGTCACACACACACACACACACACACACACACACAGTACGCAGCTAAAGCGACTTGTTGCAAATATGAAGCAAATTGGATGAGAAATTATCATGATTTTGACCAGATGTAAATAATGGATAAAAGGAGGAGAGAATAAAAGGTAAATGAGAAGAGATTTTTATAGGGATAAGAGAAGGTAGAAAGGGGGTTGAGGAGAGGTGGAAGAGAAAGTGGAGAAGTGGAGGATAAGTGGAAGAGAGATACAGGAGGTAGGAGGGGGTATAGGTGAGGTATCCCTTCCTACTGATTATATAACTTTTGGCGGATAAAAGTTGAAGACAAATATTTTTCTGCCCGATTTAAGTTCCACCAAAGAGTGAGCCAAGCGTGACACCCCCCAAGTCGGGAGCCTTAAAAACCCTACGTAACATTCTCTCTCTTCCTCCTCCTCCTCCTCCTCTTCCTACCCCTGTTCCACCACCTCCTCCTACTCTTCTTAATCCTCTTCATTCTTCTCCCCTTTCTCCTCCTCTCCTTCTTATTCCTCCTCCTCCTCTTCCTCTTCCTCCTCCTCTTCCTCCTCCTTTCCCCCTACATTATGCACCAAGAGAAAAATATCTCTTTTTTGTGTATATAGTAACCTGGAATACGCACTTTCAAGACCTTAGTTATCATAGTGAAGTAATGCATTATAACGTCAATACACAGCTGAGGACGCAGAGCTCGGAATGCCACCAGTGATAAGGCTTAACGATAAAACTCGCCTTACAGTTGCTCCACATAATCATCGAATACGTCATGGGTTTAGAAAAATTAAAATATGATAGAATTCAGTTGGTGGGAAATGTCGCCAAACAGGGGAATCATTACATGTTGCGCAGAACTAATTTCTAAAATCACCCGATAAATTATATTTCGATATTTAATCAGAATTTACGGTAGTTTTCATCAGTTTAAAATTCTTCTTTATACAAGGGGGATTTCATTATAAATTCATATTCTATATTTGGACAAACTGTGGGGAGGATATTACCGCTCTGTGCTGACGGAAATATGTATCACAGAACACTTCCACATTTTCATACTTTTCTAAATCAAAGTTATTCCGGCAATCAGCGGTAATCAATCTTTTAATGGAATTCTTAATTACAATTCGAATGTTTCTATTCTTCCACTGTTATCTATTCTACTTTATATGTTTTAATTAATTTAAGATAATTTAATTGGCTTTTGATGATTTCGTGTCGTTATTTCTCTTTTTTTAACTGTTTTTGTTTAATGTTATTTAATTTAAGCCTCGCTGATGTATAGGTGGCTAAATATTGAAGCCAGTATCCCTTAAACAGAGACAATTTGCTACATGTACTCGTAAACAAACACAAACTCTTCAACGATAAAACATCTTTCTTCAGTCCTCAATTATCAGTATCTACGTAACCATGAACCTACCATCGTCACCACTAATCTAACAAGTTTATTTAGGTCTTTTTAGTAGTTTATCCTGTGTAAATAAAGGATATGGCGGCCGACTGAACACAACGCTCGCCTGTTGCCTTGATTCGTTCCTGCCAGCCATTACCACCCTGTCCACTACAATTGAGGAAGCGAGAGCAGTCGAGTGTAGTCACTGTTGTGTTCTCCTCGCTATCGCTATGTGCACTGTTACCCACAAGTCCTCAACGTGCAGTTACGTATATCCTTGGGACCTACACTCTCACCTTGTAAATATATATTAAGAGAAGCCTAAGTGTTTGTTATGGCAACGATAATGTCGAATGGTAACAGAGGTCGCATTCGTCACATTAGTTTTTTTTTCTTTTTTTTTTTTTTTTGAGAGCCGAACACTGATGACTGCCAAAATTAATTCCTGGAACACACTCCAGGCCCCCACTGTAAAACCTTGTCATTGTCGCTAAAATGGTTTGGGGTTAATTTGGTTTATGAACTTGAAAAACAAAACAAAAACATCGATCTGAAAGGTTCATCGACAACATCGGACAGTGGGTGGACGAGTGCCTCACTAACCAACACACTACAGTTCGGTCTAGTAGTTGAACAAGACTCATATTTCACTCTGAGTGTTGAGGGTCATAACTACAGTGGCTGATATATTCAACTTTAATCTCTTATCTCTCACGTTTGTTTGGGATTGATGTAAACAACTGATATATGTCGATGTATTCTGGCATAACAAACATGTAATTGAATTCCACTATAAATTGAATGTTATTTTATGATTATCTCTTTGTGGGAAATTTCCATGAATACTTTACATTAACTGTCAGTGGTGAGCAATAATAATCTGATGTGTTTATCTATTCAAAGGAATTTCTAATGTAATTTATATTCGTTACTAGAACCCGGATGTTTACGTACCTAAATATTAAAAAATAAAGGATAATGGTTAAACAATCTATAATAAGTAACGTATAACCGAAAAAACATGAAGTATATATTTCCAAAAATCATCACACAAGCGTAATAAACACTGCAGCATACTAAGCATATTAACACTGCAGCATACTAAGCATATTAACACTGCAGCATACTAAGCATATTAACACTGCAGCATATTTAGCATATTAACACTGCAGCATACTGAGCATATTAACACTGCAGCATACTAAGCATAATAAACACTGCAGCATACTAAGCATATTAACACTGCAGCATACTAAGCATATTAACACTGCAGCATATTTAGCATATTAACACTGCAGCATACTGAGCATATTAACACTGCAGCATACTAAGCATAATAAACACTGCAGCATACTAAGCATAATAAACACTGCAGCATACTAAGCATATTAACACTGCAGCATACTAAGCATAATAAACACTGCAGCATACTAAGCATATTAACACTGCAGCATACTAAGATAATAAACACTGCAGCACTAAGCATATTAACACTGCAGCATACTCATAATAAACACTGCAGCATACTAAGCATATTAACACTGCAGCATACTAAGCTATTAACACTGCAGCATACTAAGCATAATAAACACTGCAGCATACTAAGCATATTAACACTGCAGCATACCAACTGCAGCATACTAAGCATTAAACACTGCAGCATACTAAGCATACAACACTGCAGCATACTAAGCATAATAAACACTGCAGCATACTAAGCATATTAACACGCAGCATACTAAGCATATTAACACTGCAGCATACTAAGCATAATAAACACTGCAGCATAAGCATAATAAAACCAGCATACACACTGCAGCATACTAAGCATATTAACACTGCAGCATACTAAGCATATTAACACTGCAGCATACTAAGCATATTAACACTGCAGCATACTAAGCATATTAACACTGCAGCATACTAGGCATATTAACACTGCAGCATACTAAGCATAATAAACACTGCAGCATACTAAGCATATTAACACTGCAGCATACTAAGCATAATAAACACTGCAGCATACTAAGCATATTAACACTGCAGCATACTAAGCATAATAAACACTGCAGCATACTAAGCATAATAAACACTGCAGCATACTAAGCATAATAAACACTGCAGCATTATTAGTGAACAGAACAGTAACTCACGTCATTGGTTACACAAGTTGTCAATTTTGTCATCTTAAACTTTATCTCCAGTCTGAAGAAAAAATAAAAAAAATTATATCCAAGAACCCTCTGGAGCTCCCTTAAAGCAGAATGTCAATAGGAAGTAATTGAAATAGGCAATAATAGGGTGGTACGCCTTCAATAACTCGAGGTATTTATTGCCTATTGCATGAAGATCCGAGTTCCTTAATACTCTTAATATAAGACTGAACTACCTCACATAGATTAGTAATAGGGAACTGAAGACACTATATAAATAACCTGGTTTGATATACAGCCATGTCGAGTATATAACGTAATCAGGTGTGGTGAGGAAGAGAAGAGGAATCCAGGGAGCAAAGATAACTTGTCTGGTAATTGTATCTCATTAAGAATATGTGATTCATCGAATACTTTGCTAGATGAAATATAAACCTTTCTTTGTAGTTTGTATTGGGGACGATAAGGAAATAATTTGATAACTTTAAGATACTTTTCTTTTCATAATCGTTTATTTACCATCATTAGGAAACGAATACGAAAAATAATCATATTTGTATATTTATTATATTTAAGTTAAGACACCATATTAATTACCTATAAAGTGTTATTACTGTACCTCTACTTCACACCAACACCTGTACTTTACACTAACACCTGTATTTGTCCGTATATACCTGACTGTACTTGTTAATTAAACTGATATTACCTGTGTTACAAATAACTCGATGGTGGTCAGGGTAGGCGGCAGGTGAGGAAGCATCGAGACAGATGCTGTGCGTTCCTCCTGGCTGTGTGTAGAATTTGTTTTGGGGATGTTAGTAAATATAAATTATTTAAGCATAAGCATACAAGTAAAGATGATAGCATCACTAATTGAACGCTTCAGCTCATCGTGAACGTACAGAAAATATTAATTATCTCTTATTTCAACAAGACCTAGGTATGGTTCATTCAAAGTTCATCCCCCGCCCATCCCTAGGTATGGCTCATTCAAAGTTCATCCCCCGCCCATCCCTAGGTATGGTTCATTCAAAGTTCATCCCCCGCCCATCCCTAGGTATGGTTCATTCAAAGTTCATCCCCCGCCCATCCCTAGGTATGGTTCATTCAAAGTTCATCCTCCGCCCATCCTAGGTATGGTTCATTCAAAGTTCATCCCCCGCCCATCCCTAGGTATGGTTCATTCAAAGTTCATCCCCCGCCCATCCTAGGTATGGTTCATTCAAAGTTCATCCCCCGCCCATCCCTAGGTATGGTTCATTCAAAGTTCATCCCCCGCCCATCCCTAGGTATGGTTCATTCAAAGTTCATCCCCCGCCCATCCCTTAGCAAATTTCGTAATCGTTGTTTCATGAAGCTTGAAAATTTCGAACATTACACAAATGCTAAGTCAAGTTGCCGTAGGTTTTGTATTTTTTCTTTGCAATATAAAAATTCTAAATTAATGATAATATTAAATTCGTCAGACATGTTTTATAAATATTTAGCGCTTTATAAACCAAATTAATATGAATCGAAGACTTTTAGTGCGCATGTTGTTTGTCATTTTAGTAAAGACCTTCAACTTGTACACAGACACTCAGACTACTCGAGCTGCTGCCGGGAACCAGTCAACCACAAGTGCTGGGGGTCTGCTCACCATACATCCTCTGAATATCGACGAGTTAATTTTATTCCTGTGATTACTACACGAGCAACAGGTCAGATTGTTATTATCATCACCACTTCACTGTTGTCTGAGTTACGGTAAGGATCAGTCTAACATCATGGTGTTTTGTGTGTTGGACGAGATATTCACCTTTTTTTTTTTTATTACAGGTAGTTTATTTGATAATACTTTGTGACGGATGTGCACCTTAATTAGCAGCCCGGGAAAGTCTTGAAGAGTTTTCGTAATACCAGCTACGCTACATTAGCTAACCTTAACCAATCTACTAAACCTAACCTAGATTATGTTCGTTCATTTTATCCCCTATTAATCACCTAATGTAGCGGTAACGTCTCTGTTGCAAATAATGGATACGGGACATACGACATCTAGCGGGCGATGGTAAAATAGTGTTGGGGAGGGAAATAGACATAGAAATATTACGCATAGTTTAGTCTTTCCCATTTTGGAATCCGTAGTGTAAACAATTATAAGACTTTTTTCTATGACTTTTCCTTCGCAAATGACCTGACCTAACCTCCTAACTGCCCTCCCCTCCCGGCATACATGTCGTTTGCGAGGGAAACGTCCTAGAAAAAAATGTCTTAAAATTCTCTTACGTATTTTACCCCACATTTTCCCTCTACTTCAAAGCCCTGCTCACTCCTAAGAACCAATATTGTTAGCAATTTAGTGGGGGGGGGTTGAGTCATATCGGTTAAAATATGCGAAAAATATATATTTCCGACACAAATGTTGTAGTATAAATTAATGTTAGTTTTTTCTTTACCTCCCTATATAAGACTCGATATATAAGTAAGTGCTGGCAACTACTAAATATTTACCGATCTATATATACCAATTTTGTTTTTATTTCTCTTGTTACAGTAACCTTAATTGTTCTTTGTTAAATTGGTGAATTATGTTTGATCTTTAATGAACCATTTAATACAGAAATGACATATTAACCTGTTGAGCGCCAGCCAATATTAGACATCCCGGTGCCCCCCACAAAAAAAATCCCTAAATCATCTCAATTTGGTCCAGGAAATATGAAAATCATAAAAATTCCACGTCTGTGTGGTAACACTGTGGTGGTGGTGGAAGAGGAGGTATGGAGTGTCTCAAGGCGCCCATCACCGCAATCGGCCAAGTCATGCTCCTCCCCCCACGCCACTGTGACAGTTCTCCACTTTCCTAACACCTCGTGTGTGTGTTTCTTTCGTTTTATTTCTGGTTATTCCTCCCACATCAATCATTATTCAATATGCTTGTTAGAAAATGAATAAAACGCCGCGATGTGTTGATATTTTTTTGTTTGCTTATCCAATTTCCCCCAATTTGCATACAATTGGGTATTATCTGTGAATGGTGAAGGCTACGGAGGGTGTCATGGCATCACTGCCACTGCCTGGTTCACATCATATTATTACACTAATAGTTCTGAAGAGTGTGATAGTCCTTGAACCATGGTGCTACTTTACACTCATTACAGCAGTAACCAGTATCCTTCCTCTTCTTTGCTCTTCGTGACGTGTTATAGCAGACGTGACACTACTTCTGTGCTTTCTTCTTGCCAGGTGTTTGGTGGTAAGGTGGAAGGAAAGTGGCGACCTCGGAGGTGGAGAGGTGTGTCACGAGCTGGATTACGAGGTGTTACATGTCGTTCTTGCCAGTACGTCTGAAACATCCCCCTCACCACTTCAACAAGAATATAAAGTATTCTGATCATAGAGTGGGTCATTATCAGACTCGGAAAAATCATCTGGGGTAAACTCTGATGTAAACTCATACTCGACAGCGAGTTGCGAGTATTCCGCCTGTCCCGGGAGCGAGAGCGGTGTGACGTGTTCATGAGTGGCTGGCGTGAGCTTGATTCACGGTGATGAACACTGTCGCCGCTGTGGCATGCAGAGCGTGGAGCTACGTGGCTTGGGAAGCAGTATACCAGTAGGCAAGAACATAAGAATGGAGGAAACTGCAGCGGGCCTATTGGCCCATACTGGGCAGTCCCATTTACACCCAACCCCTATTGTTCATATAAGCATCCAACCTAGGTTTGAAGCTATCCAGCGTATTCGAGTTAATGATGATGGCAAGGAGGGGGTGATAATGTAGCTCTAAGCGCATCTCACTACTACCAAAAATACGAGTTCAGGACAATGCTAAATCTAGCCACGCACTTTACGGGATTAGCTCTGGTTGTGGCTGGTCACCCATCCCGTATAAGTACTGGATTAGCGCTCGACGGGTTAAGTAACATAAACCAAAGTTTAATATTACCAGATGAAGCTGTTATAACTAGGTGTGTGTGTTGGAATGAACTTTACTGAGGTAGTTAGGGAGAGCTGCAGGAGGTAACTTGTTAATCTAAAGTTTCTGCCTTGCTATATATATATATGTATAGTATATGTATGTTTGGTTTATCAGTGTAAAGTCATTCTTGTATTACATTTGTGTTCCTAGGAAGAAGAGGAGCGGTAGCGAGGCCCCAGTCATGTACCGGCGGCTGGTGACCGGTCGCAAGATGTTGCTTGGGTTGACGGCAGCGACGATGGTCATGTATTCAGCTTGGCCAGGAGTCAGTCTTTACCTCGTGGAAAGAAGTTACGAGTCACTGAGGAATAAAACTTCTAACAAGATACTGCTTTCAAAAGAGAAACAAGACCTCTGGATAGATCAAGGAAGTGAACTGAATGAATCAAGTATAGACCATCTCGACGAGGTTCACAAGGCCGAATCAGTTCGCCCATACCCTGAAGAAGACGCTACAGAGGAGCTGTCTGGCCTGATTTATGATGACGATTATACTGAAAAATACCTCGATAAAAAGAAAACATCAGAAAAAAGTACCAACATCAGTCAGCTAAATCAAAACACAGAAATCAATCAAATTATTCAGGAGAATAAGGTCACCCATCTGTCAGGAGAGTCTCTGACCATTAAGCCCGATCAGGAGACTACACCGAGGGACCAACATGATGCTGACGAGAATGTGGTTAAGGAGAGAGAGGGAGAAGACACTAACGATCCACATTCCTTCAAGACACACACCAGCCGGAAGAGAAGACGCATGACTGATGGCGGTGCACGGAGAAGACGCATGACTGATGGCGGTGCACGGTTATCCAAGAAGATGCAAAATTTACGTATCTCTCGAGGTAAACAGCAGAGAGAGACGAAAGAAAGGAAGAAGAGCAGCAAAAAGCAACACAAAACAAAAGATAATACAAAATATTTCAATATGGAAGAGGAAGATGATTATGACGAAGAGGTACACGTCTTCCCTCAACCCGTCCTATTGACGAGCTCCTGGAGAAGCGGCTCCACTTTCCTCGGGGAGATGCTGGCGTTACCTATCAAGAACACGTTTTACAGGTAAGTTGGTTGTGATGTCTCAGGTAATTAGCATAAATCTCTTGTTGTTCTCTTCCTTCTCTCGTAGTCATTAGTGCCATGTCAACTATAACTTTTGTAATAACTAAAATTAACAATTATTTCGTTAACCAAGAGACTAAATAAACACATTCCTTCACTCAGCTACGAGCCGCTACACAGATGGCAACAGACAATAGTCAACGTCGATGATGATGATGATGATGATGATGACGATGATGACGACGATGACAAAATTAATGATATCAATGATTATGACACCCAAAAGCAGATAAAAACGTACTTATTTGATCTCCTACGTTGTCACTTCTATCCTTACCCACACCAAGTAAAAAACATGTATCAACAGGAATTCTACAGGAATGCGAATGTCCACCTAATGAAGACTTGCACACCCGTCCGCAAGTGCATAGATCCCAGCTTCGTGAGCAAAGTCTGTAGAACCTCCGCTCAACATGTAATCAAGGTAGTTGGTGGATGAAATGGTGTTAAGGCGATGGTGGTATCAAATGGTGTGGTGTGGTATATTTTGTATGGTGGTGGTACAGAGTGGTGTACTATAGTATGGAGGTGTGGTGTGCACTGGTATGGAGGTGTAATGCTATGAAGGTGTGGTGTGCTATGGTGTCGCAGTGGTGGTATATAGCATGGTAAAACAGTGGTGTGGCGGTGGTGTAGTGTGGCTAGTACTGGGTGATGCGGTAAGTGAGGTGTGTGGTTTGCGATAGTGGATGGCGTTGTTTGGTTACTCGTCGCCCACGCTGTCAGGTTATAGGTTGGGTATAGGTTAGGTTGGGTATAGGTTAGGTTGGGTATAGGTTAGGTTGGGTATAGGTTAGGTTGGGTATAGGTTAGGGTGTTTCCTTATCAAATACAATAAACTCTTGGCAAGTATCTAGTGTTTACCTTCTCAACAACACCAAGTTAATCCCCCACCTCCCCAACCTCCCCCCCCCCTCACTAACAAGGCCACGTTGTAACTCTTCAAACTTAGCTAGTCAAGATAACCCTCAACTACCAGTGTTCTTCCGTCTCTCCTGCCTTACGTAGTTTTGACATTACGGTGGGGTCCTCATATGCTTTTTAATCGACCTTCTATTCCCCTCGTAGGTGGTACGTCTTCGTCTGCTGACCGTGATGGAGCTCATGGAGAAGGAGAGAGAGTTGAAGGTGGTCCATCTGGTAAGGGACCCCCGAGGAGTCATGAAGTACGTACCGAGGTGACCCAACTGTAGCCACCAGGTTCCTTTATGGTTTTTCACACTAACCTAACCTACGATGACGGGGATCACCACTATTAGTCAGCCGCATCGTAATGTTTGTTTTTGAAGGATTGGTCATTACAACAGTTGGTTTTGTCAAGGAATTGCTTTCACGTAACTGATTGATGTACTGGGAGTCGGTTCACTCGCCAGATAGTTTTTTAACCCACGTCATTTTCTCTCATTTTACTCTGATAATTCATTGGGACGTTTCTTATTTTCTCCGCTGTTACATTTTTTTTCTTCTCACTATTGGCTTTAATTATCAGTGACTGGTCATTGCTGGAACAAACACATGTTCCCTTGGGGTCTCGCATACCCAAGGCATAGTTATCATGAAGAGCTTCTCAACCTGTCAAAACTCATGGGGTCCACTGCTTTACCTGTTGCAACGCATGGGGTTCACTGCTCTACCTGTTGCAACTCATGGGTGTCCACTGCTTTACCTGTTGCAACTCATGGGGTCCATTGCTTTACCTGTTGCAACTCATGGGGTCCACTGCTTTACCTGTTGCAACTCATGGGGTCCACTGCTTTACCTGTTGCAACTCATGGGGTCCACTGCTTTACCTGTTGCAACTCATGGGGTCCACTGCTTTACCTGTTGCAACTCATGGGGTCCACTGTTTTACCTGTTGCAACTCATGGGGTCCACTGTTTTACCTGTTGCAACTCATGGGGTCTACTGCTTTACCTGCTGCAACTCATGGGGTCTACTGCTTTACCTGCTGCGACTCATGGTCTAGTGCTTTACCTGTTGCAACTAATGGGGTCCACTGCTTTACCTACTGCATCTCATGGGGTCCACTGTTTTACCTGTTGCAACTCATGAGGGTCTAATAGTTCTCGTTGCAACTCATGGGGTTTCAGTTCTCTCTGCAACCATGGGGGTCTAGTTCTCGTGTCGCAACTCATGGGGTCTAGTTCTCGTGTTGCAACTCTTGGGTCTAGTTCTCGTGTTGCAAACTCATGGGGTCTAGTTCTCGTGTTGCAACTCTCTATGGTCTAGTTCTCGTGTTGTGGGGTCTAGTCTCAACTCATAGAATGCATTTTCATATGCAATTCCGGAAGCTCACATCGTCTTCGTTCACCAGACTTGACCTTCCAAGCAGTTAATCATCCATGTCATGTTAGGAGTGTGTCGTAACCTTGTCATGTTAGGAGTGTGTCGTAACCTTGTCATGTTAGGAGTGTCGTAACCTTTGTCGTTAGGTGTGCCGTAACCCTGATTCCCCCACAAACCATAAATAAATAGATAATCCAAAACTAACCCATCTTAACCCAGTTTAATCTAGCATAGCCAAAGTCAACTCAACATAACCTAGTTTAGTTAACGTAAATCATCACAGCCAAACTGAATTTTATTGAACTTAACCAAAATAAATCGAACTTAATCTCTATCTTTATCCAAACTAACTTTATTTTAACTAGTCAAACCCCAATGTATCCTGATATGATTCAACCTAACCTAACCTAACCTAACCTAATCACACCTTGCATTAACTTTGTTTACCTTAAATCATTTGAACTTAAACCTAATGTAATCTAATTTATCTTAAACCAACTTAACTTCACTTTTCTAATTAAATCTAACCTAATCCAAATAAACCCAACAGGACCTTGTTTAATCTAACCTAAGCCAACCAAGCTTAAGTTAATTTAATATAAACAACTTATACCAACCCATCTTAAACCTATCTTAATTTAAGCTTATCTAATTCGATTTAATACCTAACCTAATCGATTCCAAACTAATCTAACTTGGCTTAATTGCATCGTTCCTTCGTCAGCTCCCGTAGGACAGGTAGGGTACGGAGTTGGTGTGTGGGCGAGTGTAGTAACTTAGTGGCCGTCTGTAGCAACCTTCTGCAAGACCTCTTACTCGTCCCCGTCCTTCGTCGCCAGTACCCGGACAGGTGGGTCACTTGTTCACACAGGTGGGTCACTTGTTCACACAGGTGGGTCACTTGTTCACACAGGTGGGTCACTTGTTCTTGTTCACGCAGGTGGGCACTTGTTCACACAGGTGGGTCACTTGTTCACGCAGGTGGGTCTTGTTCACACAGGTGGGTGCAGGTCACTTGTTCACGCAGGTGGGTCACTTGTTCACACAGGTGGGTCACTTGTTCACGCAGGTGGGTCACTTGTTCACACAGGTGGGTCACTTGTTCACGCAGGTGGGTCACTTGTTCACAGGTGGGTCACTTGTTCACGCAGGTGGGTCACTTGTTCACGCAGGTGGGTCACTTGTTCACAGTTATTACAATGTGTAGCTACCCCCTCCCCTCCCCTTCGTTCTGACTCCATTGCCTTCAAACATTTCCGATGCGTTGAAAATATTGTTTTGACCTGATATCATGCAAGATAACTTAAGTGACCTTTTGTATCTGTACCAGTGTTTATATCTCTCAGTGAACCTGTATATGTATTATGTGGTTTCTTAATTTAAAAGATATGAATTAATTCGTGTGTCGACCACACAGGTACATGTTTGTACGGTACGAGGACCTCACCCTCAACACCTCCAAGACCATGATGGATCTCTGGAAGTTCTTGGACTTCGAGATTACTCCTCGTATGGTTCAGATCTTGAGTAAAACAAAAACTGCAGACATCAAGGGGTCCACCACCTCGCGTAACACCCAGAAGCAGGCCTTCAGTTGGAGGGAACACATGAGCTTCCGCTACCTGCAGAAGGTGCAGAGGGAGTGTCTGCCAGTCTTCAAGATCCTGGGTCTGAGGGTGTTTTGGTCCCTTCAGGAATACAAGAATCTCTCCGTGCCGGTGCTGCTCCCGTCAGTACCTCCTCTTTTGCACTAATGCTGGAAAATTGGGTCTCCGAACATTCGGTCCCTCGGGAAATAATGAGTAAATAATGTGCACTGTGAAAGTTGGTCCCGGAGAGTAATCCCTGGAAAATTTGTGATATATGTTCAGGAGAGCGCTAACACCTGACGGGTTGATTTGTTTGGTCAAGATGCTTTTATTGTGATGGGAAATTTATAATTTACACGACGACAAAGATCGAAGATAACTGTGATGGTGATTTTTTATCGATTCCAATAAAGGAGCAAAAAGTATAACAAATAGATATATATTTATTCTTCTCTGCTAGTTGGGTGTTGTCACCTGTGTGTGGGTCACTGGTCGAGCAGTTTGAGGGATGGAGTGTCATGTTACACGTGCACTCAATTAACCGTAAGAGTATAAGCTAACAAATCTAACCTTTCAAATTTAAAAACCTCCAATACTATAAATGCATTTGTATATTTATCCAGTATTAAAAAAATAAACGTAACATGCACATTAATAAAATCGGTTAAAGACAGTCACTTTATGTGTAATGACCTTCAAAAACCCATTTCACCGCTGCATCATATTGCTGCACGGTGTTATTAATGCCTGAGTCGCTTCTCTACAAAAGTGCTTCTTTCTTTTGCCGGGCAAATAAATGATTCCAGTGCATTGTTAGTCCTTGGCAAATTAATGATTCCAGTGCATTGTTAGTCCTTGGCAAATCATTAATAACTGTGATGAACATTCCACAATGAAAGTGGAAACAAAGATGTTCCACGACGCCTGCGTCTGACCCTAAGAGCACCGACGTATGTCCGTTCAAAATAGCTAATGAATTTTATCGGCACCGGTTCATCCTGTCCCTCAAAAGTATCTACATGTTTCTCGGGTAAAAGACAAGAACCCACAACATTCTTCTTTTCATAGAAAAAATAAATGTTCATATAGTATTGAACCTTAAACCCAAGTTGGCAAATTCTACAGGAGACAAGTTGACGTCAATGAAGAAAGCCGCAAACTGTAGTGCAGTCTGCAAATCTGCGACGTCAAATGTTCTGAACAGTTCGTTCGAAATCAAACATTATCTAGCTAGGGTTCAAAGCTGTTACCTCAGTTTTAATAGGTAAAAGAATGACAGCATGAGGGAAGGACATTAATTCATTCGTGCACATACAGTACAGTATGCTGCCGACCAACTGGAGAGGCTTTAAACAGTAACGGATAAAAGATTACTAATCCTGGAAGTCATACCGGTCTGTACCTGCTATTTTAGTTCTGTAACATGAACCCTCGCCTCAACGTCGGATGAACTTGCTCCCGACGTAGACAAAAACTTGATTCTGCGGTATCCGGCACAGTGAGTGTACGGGCTTTACGAAGACGCCTTTTCACAGAGCCAGAAATGTGGAGGACTCTGCACTAGCTTTATCAAAGTCGTAAATGTAATTCAATTCGTTAATCTATTTACGTTTTCATCTCAGACTTTAAAAAAAAAAAAAAAAAAAACACCCTGTCATTTTGGGTAATTGTTTTTCTGCTTACTAGCCAAAGGTTGGATGACTGTTGAGAACTGATCCCCCTGTGGTTAATAGACGAAGGTTGGAAACTGACTGCCTAGACCCCTTTATAAACACCTGGCAACTGTTGGTGAAAACTACCATGGGTTATTTGAAGGTCCTTACATAAGTATTGTGGTTCACATCCTTTGTAAACTTTTATTAATTGTAATTTTTTTATTTGCTTTTTTTTTGACATGAATTTTTGAAGTCTTTTGCACAGTTTACCTAACGTGTGTTTGTGCTTTAATGTGCATTTTACTCTTCTTCTAAAACATACTAGAATACCTAAACAAGTACAGTTATTTTATTCCTTTCATAATTTCGGTGGTTTTTTTTTTCCAACTATATTTTCTTGGGACCTAATTTTCAGGAAACCAAATATTCGGGAACCAATTTTGGGGGACCTGATTTCCTAAAGCCCCAAGTCAACCCCTAACTCAACAGGAATTATGATGCTCACTTTGTCACCCATCTACAGCTGTACTATAATCAGTAATCAACCCTTTGAGATGGCAAAGGGAATCTGAATCCCTTTACAAACAGATTTAATGTCACAAAATTCCTCACTTAAAGTAGTTGAGACAGATACAGGCGAGCATTACTCGGGAGGAAGGGCGTCAGTTATCACCTAGTTGAGGTTTGTTTAGTCTGCTTCTGAAGGGGGTCAAGGTTGTATGTGGACCTATGACACGTACCCAGTATAAATATTCACTAGTATACATACTTGAGTGAGCTAAGCATGTATACCTACAATCCATCGTTTTAAGTGCCTTACCTAAAAGTGCCTTACATGAAGTGCTGATATGTATATCCTGTAGAGTATTTTAATTATTGTGTTTTGTAAGGACGCCCATATATTTTATATCTTGGAACCAAAAAAAAAAATACATCTTTTAGTTTTATTGAATGGTGAAAACAGTTTAGCTCTGAATGTGTTTTTATCTTAACTCCTTCATGGTTTATTGATACTATTCTTTGAGCATTCAAAACACAAGTGAACTTCATGTTTTAAAAGCTAATGATATTATGGTCGTTACTCAAGTGTTACAGATAATTTATTGAGAAGTTTATAAAGTTTGTTATATATAAATCGAAATTGTTGATTGGTGTTGTTATTGTCCATTGTAACTCAAATTATCGTGTTTTTTCTAACGTGAGCAAAGAATGATTTGAAGAGTTATGAATGGTATCACCGCTATGACTATCACTACCATTATCACCACCGCTACCACTGTCAATCACCACCACAACTAACGCTAAAACTACAACCATTACCACTATCACCTCCGCTACTTCTACCACCACTACAACTATCACCACCACGACAGGGAAAAAAATGCTGACGGATGGATAAAGAAATGACTTTTGTCGTCATCAGAGCAAAAGGGTCATACGTTCTGTTTCCTTCACTACATCTTCACCCTTATGCTAAGAGGTGAAGAGTGACGCCTTTTCTCCGTAATCCCCAAGAGTAAAAATATAGAACCAAGATAAATAAATAAATAAATAAATAAATAAGGAGAAATAAAATGAGAAATACAATAATGCCCCCTGAGTTTCTTTTGACATTTTCTTTTGAGTGCTTCATGTGTTAGGTAAGTTCATCGATTACTTAGGATTTTTTATTATTATTACTATTGTTTATTATTATTGTTATTATTAGTTATTATCGTTATCATTGTTGCTTTAGTCCAATCAAAATAACGACACACAATAACCTGGACAGTGTTTTGTTTACATCTTGGGGTCGTCTTCAGGAGCAACGTACAATGAAACCTGTATTTAACGAATTGTATAGAGAAAGAAGTCCTTTACATGGAGACATCACCGTAGTGTCAAGATATCGTATATGAAAATAGCTGCGGATATTGTTGGTGATGTGGCATGTTAACAAAGAGGGCAAACTTTACCTCTGGTCAGTATAATAACGTCCCATCTTGAAAAAACAGAAATGGCACACTGGAAATATCTTCTCTAACAGTTTAAGATTATTGCTATCACCAACAGATTACCAGACGGCCGAGCAAGTGATGGTAGCAGAGGAGGAACTAAGAAACTTTCAAAATGATTCCCCAAATTTCTAAGGAGGATTTGGAGAAAGTTTTATCATGTTTACTCAAGCTCAATAATGGTGTCGAGTATTAAACTGATTACTATTTTAATAACAACAGTGTTTTAATAGACTTGACATAAATTACCTGTGGCTTAACCTGTGTTTCAGTAATTGGTCATGGTTCACGTCACATACATACATACAACCCGATAATACTTATTTTCCAAAGACACTGAAAAGTTTGGACACTTCACTGACGAATTCTGATTTGTAGTCGTAAACAGTTGGAAGTTAGACGTTGTGGCGTGAACATCAACACAAGGCAGATTTATATTCACTTCGTCGTCATTCAGGTAAAAGTTTATTCTTATGCAACACTTGGTAGTGTAGTTTAGTGTATTTAAAGTTTAATGGCTATGCATAACATTCAGAAGTGCATATTATTGGAAGAAGTTTTGTGTGAGGATGTCTGCAATTAGTAGAATGTTCGGTGTCACTGTGTTCATAAGTTCATGTTATTCTATATATAAATAAATGATGTTATAACCTTTCGTGCCAAAAAAAATCGAGTGAAGGCAACAAAACGTGATATTTTGTCTCCCTCTACGAGTGTAAGTCATGCCATTGTTTACATAGCGGACACTACAACAGGTGACACCATGATGGATCTGGTAGTGTTTGGTGGAACAACGAAACAACGAATGACAATAAACTAACACTGAACTACGTCAAACTTTAACAAGAAGGAAATACTGAGTGTTGTCATCAAAGCTTAAAGTTTGAAAACACTATTATCAATTTGGGAATGATTCGTTCCTGTGAAACTCATAGTTCAGTAATGGTTTGGTTTTATTTGCTGGAGAGAATAACATCTTGGTAACACAAGACGTAAGCATCCGTCGCTCTTGGGAAGTAATTTTCACGTTCTTGTTTTCCTCCTCCGAATATTTTACAAAAAAAAAGAAGACGACAACAGCCTTTCGTCTATAATTTAAGCTTCTAAGAGATAAAGCGGCGTTGATAACTTTGAGAATTAATAAGACAGCGAATGTCTCCACCAGAATCCTAAAATGTTGAGACACCCACCAAATTGTGTATCTCTACCTGATTTGTGGTTACTAATTATCAGTATTAAATTGATATAATTATTTTCACTCGGTAGGAACAAAGGTGAGCGAATAATCACCTCACCTGCCCAACCACCATACACCTCACCAGATAAATGACTTAAGGTACAATATTCGGTCTTCATGTGCCGCCTGAGGCGTATACGAGGCACTTACGAGTTATATTGTAGTTTGTGATAGGAAGTTAAAATTTAGACACAGCAGTGACCAAGTGCTTAGTAAAAACGATATTAGTAGTTCCCATTACATCTCCGGGTGTCGAGTGACGTGTTGGTCGGTTTACAGTACAGTACATTAGACTGAAGATATGTATCCCGGGAGTAGATCACCTTTAAGCAAATATTAAACGGTGTTATAGTTCCCTTAACAAACAGTAGGAGAAAAAAAAAACACTTCTAAACAGCTATGATTTAACTGTTCTAGCATTTAGTAAATTTATATAAAAAAAACAGAATTCTAGAGAGGCCATTTTAAGTTATTTTGAAGTGAATCAAACAATATATCGTTAAATTATAGAAAATAGCATCAGGCAACACTTCCACCAGCCACTGATATAGAATTCTGAAGTGAATCCACGAACCTCTGATCAAGATTGGAACTACAGGCAGTATCTCCGTATCAAACACTAGGGTGACAAACACTTCTTTTTTTTCAAAGAATTCTTGAGTGAATCCCGAACACACGAAAGGTCTATTCGATGTGACTGGTATATGGAAAAGAGAAACTCAATTTCCCAACTCGACTAGTGATGCCTCCGACCAGTGTGTCCCAGGGAGTCATCTCCGTCTGGCTCAGGTGACTCGTTCATCTTACTGTCGTGATCAGGACATTCCGACACGAGATTCCATGGCCTTCCTCCCTCCACGACACGCTGATTTAGACTAACGTTCAGGTATCCTACTTTAGGAAAGGAATCACTAACATACATCGTCAGGGTTTGTTGCACGAATCCGACCAACAATACGTTTTCCGAATCATTCTTTACAGGGAGTCGTTTTCACATCTTTCGGGAGTGTCGCTTCTAAGACGGTCAAGAACACAACACTGTTTTATAATACCTGGATATCATTTTCAGATGTGGTATAAGGATATTTTTTTTTTCTGAATATTCAACCAGGTAGATCAAGAACGCTTTTCCAAAAATTCTGTTGTAAAATATTTCCTCGTGATATGGCTGCAGAATATTCCTTTGAGTTACGATTCATATATAGTGTATCAGATTCTTCGATAAGTTGTCCAAAACACCTTACAAGTCAATGATTACAGAACACGGTTAAAGAAGCTCGTTATGCGCCTTTATTATGCGTCTTGACACTGTTGATGTGCAAGATGATAGGAGGAAATTATTTAAGTTGCACATAAGGAGTGTTTGTTTAGTGTGTGTATGTGTGTGTGTGTTTAGTGTGTGTGTGTGTGTGTGTGTGTGTGTGTGTGTGTGTCTAAGTCTCTTCACCATCACCACAACCAACCTCATCACCATCCCCTCACACCATCACTCTCCATCACACCCTCACCACCTTTTCCACCACCACTACCCCTCACCAACAGTTAATTTGAAACGAATTTATTAATATTACTATTCTTCATCCGTAGTTTTTATTTACCAATCAATATAATTTACAGTTTTGCCGTAATACTATAATTAAAATCCTAACAAAAGTAATACATCCATTTGACGTAATTCTAGTGACTTCAAATGTTAAAAATAATATTCTAATTCCGTCTAAATACAGTTCGAGGTAGCGCCTTTGAAACTATACAAATACATAAACAACTACAGTTACAGTGATTTCAAGAGCATTACACAAACACATTTCTGTATTGACATCATCATCATCATTTATACAGAAAAAAAAATAAGATTTGTATTTTCACTCAAACATAGATTCTTAAAAATTCGTAAATAAATTTTTATAAGTGAAGATTTAATTAAAGTATCTCACTTAAGGAACAACACGGAACTGGTGATGTAAATAGTGTTTTATAAGTTACATTGAGATTAATATATGTTACTTTTCATAATCTGGGTGTTGATTTCTCTCTCTCTTTCTCGTTCATTTCTCTTAATACCTCCGTCTTTATTCTCTTTACCCTACTTCAGTCTCTCTTTATGCCTATTCTCCTACTTCTTTATTCTTATGAGTTTTTCGTCTATTTGTACGTGTTGTCTCTTCCTCCTTTCGTTCTTTAGCTCCTCTTATCACTTCCTAATTCTCTTCTTATCATTTATTCGTTTTTCCTTATATCTTCTTCCTCGCCATTTACTTACCTATTCCATCACTGCTTCATTTTATTTACTTTCTTCCTCATTCTTGCCTTTTCCTCATCTCTCTATTTCTCTTTCCCTCTCCCTCTCTCTTTCCTTCTCTCTCTCTCACTTCGCTTCTGTACTCCACTAATTACTTCATTATTTTGGTATTTATTTCCCCAACGTTCATCTCCCTTCCCTCTTTCCCTCATTTCCTTCATTGACCCTTAATCTCCCTCATTTACCCTTAATCTCCCTCATTTACCCTTAATCTCCCTCATTTACTCCTAATCTCCCTCATTTACCCTTAATCTCCCTCACTTACCCTTAACCTCCCTCATTTACCCATAATCTCCCTCATTTACCCTTAACCTCCCTCATTTACCCATAATCTCCCTCATTTACCCTTAATCTCCCTCATTTACCCTTAATCTCCCTCATTTACCTTTAATCTCCCTCATTTACCCTTAACCTCCCTCATTTACCCTTAATCTCCCTCATTACCTTACTGTTATTCCTCTTACTCCTACTGTCTTTAACAATGTGTAAATTCAGGAATTTCTGTACTTACGGAAACTCACGGACGGGTCACGGACTTCACAGACGGGTCATGGTCGGGTCACGGAAGGGTCACAGACGGGTCACGGACATTTAACACAAAATCAGGAACATAAACTTAGAAGGACAATCACAGGTAAATAATTGTATACAGGTACGGTATAATATCATGGCGGCAGTGTCTCTAGAATTTTTTTTTTTTTTTTAATCTTGTGACAGCCATTTTTGGATTTTTAAAATATCCACCAAAGGGATATTATTTTCCTCTCTCTCTCTCTCTCTCTCATCTCGCTCTCTCTCTCTCTCTCTCTCTCTCTCTCTCTCTCTCTCTCTCTCTCTCTCTCTCTCTCTCGGTTGGAAGGAGTTGTCTTTATCTCGGCAGAACATACCAACAACAGCCTCGGGATTTTCACTTGAAGCTCGTAATACTGGAAGTCGCCTACAATGAGATTCTGAAAGATGAAGAGAGAATTGCCTCAGCTGCTGCTCTCTCTCTCTCTCTCTCTCTCTCTCTCTCTCTCTCTCACACACACACCAGAATTTAGGACACCGAGAGATTTAATTTTTGTCTCCTGAAATTTTTGAACGAGAAATAGATTATTGCTTTTATCTTTTTATTAACAGATGACAAGTGTGATAATATATAGGATGATCAATTCATTTTATTTCTTGAATTTCATGGTGGAGAAAAAACTGTGTTGCTTCGTGTTGTATCTGAGGACAATTATGAGATTTACGAATGACACGATTTTTTTGTTTTAATGAGTAAAGAGTAATAGATTTATTATGATTATTATTATTATTATTATTATTATTATTATTATTATTATTATTATTATTATTATTATTTTTATTATTATTATTATCATTATTATTATTATTATTATTATTATTATTATTATTATTATTATTATTATTATTATTATTTTATTATTATTATTATTATTATTATTATTACGAGTTCACATAGAATACCGATAATAGTTTAATAGTTACTGTTATTATTTACACTGGATAACATGTAGAAGCTATCACGTCAATTGTGCTGTTGTTTTTATCATGCCAGTGTATATGTATATTTTACTAGTTCCACAATTCGATAATTACATTTGATAACAACGATATTTAAAACAATAATAATAAGAAAAAAGAAAAGTCTGTGTGTTTTAGTGTGTTTTTTGGAGTCATATTCTGGTTTTGTTAAGAAGTCTGCCGAGTACATATCAACAACATTGAAAAAATACTTGTTTTCATAATTCTTTCTTCTACCTAATACACATTGATTATTAATACGGAATTGGGTGAATCTTTATCCATATTATAATAGTTTTTTTTCTTATAGTGACTAACGTGAAATAGCTTTGAGAAATTTCTTGCCAACTACATTTTTTTTAATGTTGTAATTTCTATCATTGTCGTTTCTTTTTTAATAAGAGATATTTGTCATTCATTTGTCTCTGTTGTACCTTAACATTCTAATGGAGAGTATGTCTGTTGCTGTTGTTGAAACACATTATGCTTCCAATATCTTCCCAGGCGTAGTACCTACCCACTACCTATGTGTCTGAGTATTAGTTGATTGTTGTTATTTATAGGAGAGAGAGTATTATTGGTATAGTGTTTCATAATTATGTATCTCATCCTCAAAAAGGTAAACATTTCCCCAAACTAATTCATCAGGGAAGAGCATTACTTTTAAAGGCTGTTGGGGCAGAAACTTAGGATCTTACTCCAGTAGTGGCTGAGGGAGGGCGAGGGAGCGTGTATATGTTATTGCCGGGAGTCACGTTAGGAAGGCTAGGCAGTGTACATTTTTCTCGCGAATCTGGTCTAAGTTAGTTTAAGCGCCTTCCTCTTCCCTGTGGATCAGAAATATTGGTTTAAGAGTTATTGGCCACACTCCAGGAGCATCTGTTGATCTCGTCTTCGTCTGTAGAAACACCAGGTCCTCCAGCCTGTCTGTTTACACGCCTACATCAAGTCCTCCTACCTCAGCATCTTCCTCTCCTAGGCTGTTACCACATCTCAACTCAGTTTATTTTGTTCGCTTTGACCTTAAATAACTTACTGAGGTACGTGTTTGCGAGGAGAACTTCTGGAGGAAATAACATCTCTCTTTCTCTTTTATCTCTTTGAGTTGGCAGTCATGTGTGGTTACAAGGATTCCTCCAGCCTCTTGCATGATTTTGTCCCCCTTTTTTTTTGTTTCCTTCCTTCTCTCCTTCCTTCACAAATCCTACAAACTTTGGGCTTTCAGGATCCTCACTCACTTACCTACTTCTCTCAGCCTCTAACACAGCTGCCAGTTTTCTCAGGGTGTGGTCGCGCCTCCATCCATAACACAGCCGTACCAGAGCATTGGAACAGCTGGTGGTCACATATCTCAGTGTTCTCCTCTTACACACACACACACACAGAACAACCATTCCTTCCGGTGTGGGGAGGGTGGGGAAAGGAGGGGGGAGGGGGTTCGTCTCTGTGGATTCAATGGCGCTACAAGATGGTGGTAGAGTTCTCACAGCACAAAGTCTATCATCAGAGGTTCCTGCGATGCGGTGTTAGTCGTTTTTCGTTCATAATTCATTCCTGTTACTCCCACTGCACTGCCTCTCCCTGTAGCTGTTTCCTCTCCCATCTCTTGAATCAGGTCATTTCTACATTTCCTTCACGTTGAACTACAAGTGGAAATAAGACATCCAGTAGTGAAGATAAATATTCCATGAGGTTCTTACGAGTTATATTATAGATGTGATTTTAGTTATTAATGATTATACTTGAAAAATTATAGCAATTTAGATCACCCGTTCAAGCCTCTTCAAAATAGACTTATCGTAAGTTATTTTTGTTTCACTCCAGAATATAAATTACGACTTTTTTTTTATGAGTAACTTCCGTACGGTTCATGGTTGTGGGATCTGGATTTATATTCTGTGATAATGATTCACTTCCTTAACTACAGCTTTATCTTAAGGCTCCGTCCCTACGTTAATCAATCTCCCTGTAGCTAGAGACAAGAAGACAGATATTGTCCCGGTAGAGTCTTAGTGTTATGTTGACGCCATCTTTATTATGATACTTCAAGCCCTCTACAATGCTGTCTCATGGTTTCTTTGTCTGTGTTCGTCTTTTTGCCTTATTTTTTCGCTAATTTCGTATTAAAGTGATATAAAATCCGTGCCTTTATTTACTATGTGTAGAAGAAGAAGTACTGTAACATAATCGTGTGTGTGTGTGTGTGTGTGTGTGTGTGTGTGTGTGTTTCCTCTACTCGGGGGTTGGGTTAAACTTAATAAAACGACTTTAGCTTTAAATTCCAAAGACTTATGTTCCGTACGCGTTCGGAATTCCCTCCTCCCCCTCCGTCTTTTTTCTTCCCCCCTACCTATCATTCCCCCTACACCCCTTCCCTCCTCCTCCTCCTCTACCCTCCCTCTACCCCCTCCCTCCTCTCCCCATTCTACCTCTTCTCCCTCTCCCTCCGTCGAGCTGCAGCATGGGAAGGACCCCCCACCCACCGCCTTCATCCTCTCCTATAAATAAATTCAGCTCCAAACTACCACCATTATGATCACTCGTGGCAGACTCATAATTTATCGTGTGTGTGTGTGTGTGTGTGTGTGTGTGTGTGTGTGTGTGTGTGTGTGTGTGTGTGTTGTTTTTATTAAGTAGTGAAGACAATTAAGACGTTGTGAGTAGCATAGGGAAGTGGAAGGAGTGACTGAGGAAAGGGAAGGAGTGAATGAGGAAGAGGAGGAGTGAATGAGTAGTGAGAGGTGTGGATGAGTAGGATGGAGAGGGGACCAAGTCAAAAATGGCTTTATCGTGAGTCCAATATTATGTTCTCAGATTTATTGTCAGTCAACATATTTTTTTGTTTTTGTCCTGATGATTTAATAAGATATAAATCCTGTGTGTGTGTGTGTGTGTGTGTGTGTGTGTGTGTGTGTGTGTGTGTGTGTGTGTGTGTGAGCTGATCAAACTTCCTAGCTGCAACCCTCACAGCTAACCACAGATGCAGACCACTTCACCTAGCTACTGGGCCTCACTCCCTGCTAGCTAAAAGGCAACTGCTCTCAGCTGGCCATGGCCACACCCAGTTAAGCCAAGCGGCCACTTAAGATTCGGGGCCACAGCCAGACGTGTATCAGGCGGCTTAGTTGGTCGGTCCTCTGATGCATGGGAGGAACACAGGGGGGAGGAACACAGGGGGAGGAACACAGGGGGAGACAGGGAGGGGAGATGGATAAGCAGGGGGGAACAGGGAGGAACACAGGGAGAGGAACACAGGGGAGGGGAGGGAAACACAGGGGGAGGAACACAGGGGGGAACACAGGGGGAGGAACACAGGGGGAGGGGGGAGATGGATAAGCAGGGGGGAGCTGAACTAGGAGGAAAAGGAAGGGGAGGGGAAGCTGGACAAGGAGAGCAGAGTTGAGCAAAGGGAAGGGGTGGAAGGCAAGAGGGAGAGGTGGGGTAAGGAGGGGTTGGGAGGAGGTGGACAAGGGGTGGGGGAGGCTGGAGATGGACAAGGGGAGGGATTGGAGGTGGAGGGGGAGGGGTTGAGGTGGACAGGGTGAGGGAGGGGCTGGAGGTAGAGGAGGGGGATGGAAGCAGACAAGTTGGAGGTGACAAGGTGGGGGGGAGGGGAGGGGTTGGAGGTGGACAAGGTGGAGGGGAAGGAAGGTTGGAGGTGACGAGGGAGGGGAGGGGTTGGAGGTGGACAAGGTGGGGGAGGGGTTGGAGGTGGGGAGGGGGAGGGGTTGGAGGTGAAGAAGGTGGAGGGGAGGGGTTGGAGGACGAGATGGAGGGAGGGGTTGAGGTGACAAGGTGGGGGAGGGGTTGGAGGTGGGGAGGGGGAGGGGTTGGAGGTGTGACAAGGTGGAGGGGAGGTTGGAGGGGACAAGGTGGGAGGGGAGGGGTTGGAGGTAGACAAGGTGGGGAGGGAGAGGTTGGAGGACAAGGTGGGGGGGGAGGGGTTGGAGGACAAGGTGGGGGGAGGGGTTGGAGGTGACAAGGTGGAGGGAGAAGGGTTGAGGTGGACAAGGTGGGAGGGAGAGGTTGGAGGTGGACAAGGTGGAGGGGGTTGGAGAACGGGAGGAGGGAGGAGTTGGAGGTGAAGAAGGTGGAGGGGAGGGTTGGAGGTGACGAGGTGAGGGGAGGGGTTGAGGTGGACAGAGGAGGGGGAGGGGTTGGAGGTGGACAGGGGAGGGGTTGGAGGTGGAGGGAGAGGTTGGGGGCAGGGGAGGGGAGGGGTTAGAGGTGGACAAGGTGGGGGAGGGTTGAGTGGACGAGGTGGGGGGGGGTTGGAGGTGACAGCCAGCCACTACACACTGGGTAATCACCACTGAGTCTCTCCACATCTCATACACACATCATCTAAGTCGTGTTAGTAAAGAATTAAAGTGTAAATATAACTTACAAAGACAACAACAACAACACACATTATCAGATGTATTTTGAAAATCTTATTTAAATTTAGTCACGTAACTGAGGCGGCAGTTTAGGTGACAGTATTGAGTTGGGCAGCGGTCGAGGAGGATGAAGGCTACTGACAAAACTTCTTCTTTATCTGCGAAACGTAAGTGGCTGTGTGAGGGTCCACCTCGCGTGAGGTTCACCTCGTGTCAGGTCCACTCCTGTGTGAGGTCCACCCGCGTAATGAACACACGGTTCACTGTACCATTTTCCCTCTGACTAAGATAAATCGAGATGGTCGCCTGATTTATTCACCATTTATCAGCTATCAGGTCGTTCGGCCAGTTGGTCTTGTTACATTGTTATGAACTTACTGCCCAGTGTTAGACCAGGAGAAACCCGCAGTACTGCCAGTTCGTCTCCTCCTGCATATCTCAATTAATAATTTGTAGCGGCTGAAAACTCCCCACGGTGAAGTCTCAAATTTGCTTGTTGGCGACACCCAGTGCTTGCGTTCAGCAAGGATGATGGTGATGGGGGAGGATGATGGTGAGGGTGGAGGATGATGGTGAGGGGTAGAGGATGATGGGGAGGGTAGAGGATGATGGTGAGGGTGGAGGATAATGGTAAGGGTGGAGGATAATGGTGAGGGTAGGAGGAGTGATGGTGAGGGAGGATAATGGTAAGGGTAGAAGATGATGGTAAGGGTGGAGGATAATGGTGAGGGGTGGAGGATGATGGTGAGGGTGGAGGATGATGGTGAGGGTGGAGGAGATGGTAAGGTGGGAGGATAATGGTGAGGGTAGAGGATGATGGTGAGGTGGAGGATAATGTGGTAAGGGTGGAGGATAATGGTAAGGGTGGAGGATAATGGTGAGGGGTGGAGGATGATGGTGAGGGTGGAGGATGATGGTGAGGTGGAGGATGATGGTAAGGGTGGAGGATAATGGTGAGGTAGAGGATGATGGTGAGGTGTAGAGGATAATGGTAAGGTGGAGGATAATGGTGAGGAGTAGAGGATAATGGTAAGGGTGGAGGATAATGGTGAGGGTGGAGGATGATGGTGAGGGTGGAGGATAATGGTAAGGGTGGAGGATAATGGTGGGGAGGGTGGAGGATGATGGTGAGGGTGGAGGATGATGGTGAGGGTGGAGGATAATGGTAAGGGGTGGAGGATAATGGTGAGGGGTGGAGGATGATGGTGAGGGTGGAGGATGATGGTGAGGTGGAGGATAATGTATGGTGATAAATGGTGAGGGTGGAGGATGATGGTGAGGGGTGGAGGATAATGGTAAGGGTGGGAGGATAATGGTGAGGTGTGTGGGAGGAGGATGATGGTGGTGAGGGTGGAGGATGATGTAGGGGTGGAGGATAATGGTAAGGGGTGGAGGATAATGGTGAGGGGTAGAGATGATGGTGAGGGTGGAGGATGATGGTGAGGGTGGAGGATAATGGTAAGGGTGGAGGATAATGGTAAGGGGTGGAGGATGATGGTGAGGGGTGGAGGGATAATGGTGGAGGATTATGGTGATGGTGGAGGATGATGGTGAGGATGGAGGATGATGGTGAGGGTGGAGGATAATGGTAAGGGTGGAGGATAATGGTGAGGATGGAGGATGATGGTGAGGGTGGAGGATAATGGTGAGGGTAGAGGATGATGGTGAGGGTGGAGGATAATGGTAAGGGTGGAGGATAATGGTGAGGGTAGAGGATGATGGTGAGGGGTGGAGGATGATGGTGGGTGGAGGATAATGGTGGGAGATAATGGTGAGGGGTAGAGGATAATGGTAAGGGTGGGAGGATAATGGTGAGGGTGAGATGATGAGAGGGTAGAGATAATGGTATGGGTGGAGGATAATGGTGAGGGTAGAAGATGATGGTGAGGGTAGAGGATAATGGTAAGTGGTGGAGGATAATGGGAGGGTGGGGAGGATGAGTTTGGGTGAGGGTAGAGGATAATGGTAAGGGTGGAGGATGATGGTGAGGGTGGAGGATGATGGTGAGGGTGGAGGATAATGGTAAGGGTGGAGGATAATGGTGAGGGTGGAGGATGATGGTGAGGGTGGAGGATGATGGTCAGGGTGGAGGATAATGGTAAGGGTGGAGGATAATGGTGAGGGTAGAGGATGATGGTGAGGGTAGAGGATAATGGTAAGGGTGGAGGATAATGGTAAGGGTGGAGGATAATAGTGAGGGTGGAGGATAATGGTGAGGGTGGAGGATAATGGTAAGGGTGGAGGATAATAGTGAGGGTGGAGGATGATGGTGAGGGTAGAGGATGATGGTGGTGGTAGAGGATGAAGGGTGATGAAGGTAAACATATCTCTGGCTGTGATGATCATAGGACAACTCACCTTTGACTCAGGTAGCGGCCGTGTTACACCTTGTGGGTTCATTATAGTGTTTCATCACCTGCCGCCTCCCTAGTACCTCGTGTGGGGGGCTTTTACTATTCACCTGAATTTACAAGAAAGACGTTTGAGCCAGTGTTTACCTGGCTGTCTGTTCCATCTCTCTCACACAGGTGTTTGCTGAAAGTTCGTCAGATAGAATATTGAAATAACAGAAATATGCTCAAGCCTCTCAGAATTGTCTTTTATCGACGAATTAAAACATTTATAACAAAGATATGAGTATTATCGACGGTGTGTGTGTGTGTGTGTGTGTGTGTGTGTGCCCGGGGAAGTACTGAGCCTTACCTCTTGTATCAGACCAATAGCCTGTGTACGTGCCCAGGGTTCCCAAAGTGTCTGGTTATATTCACTAAAAAACTATAACCATTAACCTTTTATCTTGCTTTAAGGAATAACTTTTTTTTTAATATATCTTCAACCAATTTGATCTATAGTTTTAAACAATTTCTATAATAGTATATGTTATAAGATATACCTATTTATATGGTATTAGTTTATCATTCAGAGCTGTTGTGGTATAGTACATAGTGTGAACATTTGTGAACGCTACTCTACGTCTTGTTGATGTTATAATGTATTACTAAGCGCTAATAACTAACCTGGATTGCCTAATAATCAAGTCATCTCTAGAATAATGATTTAAGACTTTAGTTTAATCTCTTGCCATAATGCTCATGTTCCCCCAGCAGTCACTCACCATCTCAAAAAAGAAAAAGAAAACTACAAGGCTGTAACACTCGCTCCCCCCAAAAAAGTATCTCGACGGTTTTATATGAGACAATATTACACAATGGACGAAAGATTATGACAACCCCACCGAGACAACAGGAGTCGCAGTGTTCTTTTTTTTTGGGGGGTGGGTAGTTTTTACAGCACACAAGAGTATATTATCTACAGTTGGGTGCGAATACTTACATCCAAAGATTCGCCAGCTTGTGTTTGCGCGCTGGTTGAGTTATGAGTGAATCTGCTGAGTGTCGGGTACAGTTTCATTCCGTTTCACTCAAGTTTCAATGCTGTTTTGTCCGCTATCTTGAAGTCATAGCCAGAGCGAGACAGCTACGTAGATGCTATTTCAGTCTGGTTTAAATGTTGTTTTTACTTGGACTTGAGGTTTAAGGGCATGCTAGTACGTGGGGTTTAAGTGAACACTGGTACTCAAGGATTAGAGAAACACTAGTACTCGTGGTTTAAAGGAACACTAGTACTCAATGTTTAAAGGAACAGTAGTACTCGAGGTTTAAAGGAGTACTAGTACTCGAGGTTTAAAGGGACACTAGTACTCAATGTTTAAAGGAACGCTCGTACTCTAGGTTTAAGTGAACGCTTGTACTCGAGGTTTAAGTGAACGCTTGTGGTGTGAGTCAGTGAGCTAGCGATGTACACTAACACAAAACTGCTGCAAGACTTTCAGTAAACAAACATCTCATCAGTCAACACGTCGACGCTGGTGAAAACGGAAATGTAGTTCTTTCACTACAAACCCTTCATAAAATTTAAAGTTTATTACAGTCATACATCAAACACTGTAACCTGCAGTGTATGTGTGTATGACTAAATGTTTGTGAATGTAATGGCGGCCTCATTGACGTAGGTGATTACATACCACGAAGACGATTTCCACATGGACGATTACAGCTAAAAATCGTCCATATATCACAAATTCTATTATAAATACTGTGTTTATTATTGCAATATATTATGAATTATATTAGGATGGGAGTCGTCTTTTTGGGGAATCGTCCAAGTTGAATGTCACCTAGCCACACTTCTTTGCATCTTTATAATACAGTCACACCCACACGCTCCACATACACACCCACACGGCCACTAGTCCATACCCTGATGCACAGATGTTCTTATTTACAGCCATATGTGTATTAGTCTTCATGACACACACACACACACACACACACACACCATGTAGTATGATGACGTGAATTGACTCGGCACTGGGCAGAATCACTATGAGTCAGGCAATGGTTCTTGGAAGAGCGTCTTGACCACCCTCAGCCCTGCAGCCAGCACAGGACGCCGCCTCACACAACCACCAAAACTAATTATTACTGGAAATTGTGTTAAGGAAACTTGTGAAATTTTAAGGGTAATGCAGTCGTAAAATGTATCTGTTAATGGTAGAGTCTCAGTGTAATTTTGACGACAGTTTAGCTACATCTCTGTGTCCTAACTCCCATACATCTTGGAGCCTGGATGTCCTCTTGTCCAGTTTGACCCTAGAAGTCTTGGCATTCATAAGGTCAAACTCCACAGCTCGAAAATATTGGATCGATTTTTTTTTATTTTTGGGCGTTCGTCATTTTTTTCTCCATATACAAACATTTAGACTACATACATACATACATACATACATACATACATACATACATATAATCAACACACGACACGCACACTTGCAAACATACATTCAGTACATGACACATACACATGCACACATTTTCACAATCAACACACATAGTGAAAGTGTACACCTGTATACCAGACAAATAATCATACACACACACACAAACAACACTCCTTTATAGGCACACTCTATCAACACACACACACACACACACACACACACACACACACACACACACACCACAAACACTCCCTGGACCTCAAGATTTACAGGTTATTGCTAAACGAGCCTTAAGGCAGTTTGTTGGCGAAATACGATCAGCACTTCATAAAAATGTGCCAAACAGATGAAGCGAGAGTGTTGAGTGTGTGTGTGTGTGTTGGGCCCAGAGAAGAGGAGGAAGGTGTGCTGTGTGTGCGCGTGTCTGATACTACCCTGATGTATCGTTGTTGGCTGTCAAGAGGTTCTCCCCCTGCCACACACACACACAAACCTCGCTGTTATATTCTCTGAGTTTAACTGAAGGTGAAATTCGTATATTCAGAAGAACTTTAACGTGGAATAAGACATGTAGGGAAGATGGTAAGTGGGTGCTGTTGGTGGTAAAAGTACAACACGGTGTATCGATTTGTAGATTAAGCTTGATTTATACAAGAAGGTACTAACGTTAAATTTACCTGTGCTAAATTACTATCAATATGACAGTTTTAGCCAAACCAACAGTTCTGTACTTCACTCTATCTCTTACTCAATTACTCTTTCATACACTCAGTAAGTCATGGAGTAATATTTACACCCACTAAAAAGATTGTTTGGTGTCACTTGAGCAAACGAGTAACTTGTAATCGTTCAAATTTGACTTATAAATCTATAATCCGATAAATAAGTAAAACAAAATATTACAAATTAAGGAAAGCTAAAGAAAAGTTACATATTATCGTAAGAATAAATACAAACAAAACAGAATCTAAAAAGAAAGAATCTGTCGGTACTAAAACAGTTGGCGCCATGCTGAGGCAAGTGTGTTCTGAGATGGGCGAGTGGGACACCAAGAGACACGTAATGAGAGAGAGACCAGAGAGGGGCAAGAGATTAGAGAGAGGGGGCTAGAGAGAGAGGGAGCTAGAGAGAGAGGGGGAGAGAGAGAGGGGGGGAGAGAGAGATGGGGGCTAGAGAGAGAGAAAGAGAGAGGGGCTAGAGAGAGAGGGGGCATGAGAGAGAGAGAGGGGGCTAGAGAGAGAGAGGAGAGAGGGGGCTAGAGAGAGAGGGGCTGGGGGCAGAGAGAGAGGGGAGAGAGAGAGAGGAGAGAAGGGGCTAGAGAGAGGGGGGCAGAGAGAGAGGGGGCAGAGAGAGAGAGGGGCAGAGAGAGGAGGGGCAGAGAGAGGGGGCAGAGAGAGGGGCTAGAGAGAGAGAGGGGCTAGAGAGAGAGGGGCTCAGAGAGAGAGAAGGGGATAGAGAGAGAGGGGGTCTAGAGAGAGAGAAGGAGGCAGAGAGAGATGGGGCTAGAGAGAGAGAAGGGCTAGAGAAAGAGAGTAAGGGGCTAGAGAGAGAGGGGGGAGAGAAGGGGCTAGAGAGAGAAGGGGCTAGAGAGAGAGGGGGAGAGAGAGAGATGGGGAGAGAGAGAGAGGGCTAGAGAGAGAAAGGTGTGAAGAGATAGAGAGAGGGGGCTAGAGAGAGAGAGAAGGGTCAGAGAGAGATGGGGCTAGAGAGAGAGGGGCTAGAGAGAGAGAGTAAGGGGAGAGAAGAGATGGGGCAAAGAGAGAGAGAGAGAGCTAGAGAGAGAGGGGCAGAGAGAGAGGGGGCTCAGAGAGAGAGAAGGGGCAGAGAGAGAGGGGAGAGAGAGAGAAGGAGGCTAGAGAGAGAGAGGGGCTAGAGAGAGAGAAGGGCAGAGAAAGAGAGTGGGGCTAGAGAGAGGGGGAGGAGAGAGCCAGAGAGAGAGGGGGCTAGAGAGAGAAGGGGTCTAGAGAGAGAGATGGGGCTAGAGAGAGAGGGGCTAGAGAGAGAGAGTAAGGGTAGAGAGAGAGTAAGGGGGCTAGATAGAAAGAATGTGGCTAGAGAGAGCAAAAACGGGGCTAGAGAAAGAGAGGAAGGGGCTAGAGAGAGAGGAGGGGGTTAGAGAAAGAGGAAAGGGAGTAGAGAGAGAGAGAGAGAAATAGACGGGATTTGAAAGAGAAAAGAGAGGAAATAAATAAGAGACAGACAAGAGAGAGAGAGGTTGTCAAGGACGAGTTATCGAGGCCCACTACCCTAGAGACTCTCCAGAATTCTTCCACCCGTGAAGGTCGACCTTGAAGAGATATGTCAATTCTCATGTGACCAGATTCACCTCAAACGACCGACGAGGCAGTTAGCTCGAGTCTGGAACGAGGCAATTGAGAAGATTAAGGAGTGTGAAGAGATTAGTAATGGTTGTAAGTGAAAAAAAAATTGGAAAAGAGACGAAAATGAATAAAATTGGAGACATGTCACTGTAGTTTACTTAAAATAAATAAATAAATTAATTAATTAATAAATAAATAAAAGCAAGTCGATATGCGTCATATATATATATATTTTTAGGGAGATTTGAAAATTACTTGATGATTAGACATTTCAGATAATTTCACCTGAAGATTATCAACGCTAACCTAACCTAACCTAACCTAACCTAACCTAACCTAACCTAACCTAACCTAACCTAACCTAACCAAACCTAACCAAACCCAACCCAAACTTAACCCACCATAATACCTCCAGGGTGGTTAATCCCTAGGAGGTATAAGCTGGGGTTCCTAATATGCTAAGTAATCCATATTATACCACATCTTACTTGTTTACAATCCTAAGATTTTAACAAATTCGTACAACCGGACCTGGTGGCTCAGTGGCTTCAAACTCACCCTGGATTTCGAGGTCACAAGATCGAAGGTTATAGTAATGGCCTTATTTAAAAACCGTCTGTGTATGTCTGTTTGTATGTCTAGTGAGTGACGTGGCCAAGGGAGTCTACCAAGGGGGGGGGGGGTGTAAAGTTGATCTTATATAAGGGTTAAAGGGTTGTAGGAAGGTCTGTCTGTCTGTCTGTCTGTGTATTAGTGGTGTGTGTGTGTGTGTGTGTGTATGTGTTTGTATTTGTTAATTAGTATTTGTTTTTTGTTTGTTTGCTTGTTTGTTTTGTTTTAATCAACGACCGTATCAAACAAACTCTATAACTCCTTAATATGACTCCATTATAATTTCTTGTTACTAAAAGCTGCTCAACTGTCCACCTTTGTATCTTGAGATCAGCAACAGGTTAAGTCCACTAATCTAATTAACCAGGTATATTATGGATTAAGGTAAACTTCCATTTGGTTTAGTTTACGTTATCAGTTTTACGATTCTGTAGCTATGGATTTTACTGTAGTCCTGATTGTAGCCTTGTACCTGAACCTGTAGTTATACTGAAGTCTATGGATATTTTCTTTTCACTATCTGAGTGGAATATAATACCACCTCGTTTGTCATTTGAGAAACTATATTGTATAGAGGTAATTACGTAGCTAAACAAACTCATCAGTACTTTAGCGGATATTAGTAAGACATAATCACTATCTTATTAACTGCTCTTAGTGAAACATTTACAGCGGAGAGGAGATAGAATTTTATCATGACTTCACACTTTAAGTCAGGAGTGGCTGAACTTACTGCCTGGTGGACCACGGGAGAAGTTGAGAGGTCTTGGGTGGTCGGAATGAGAACTTACATGTATGACTTTGGTAATATTTTGTAATAGAATTGATTATTATGAACACGACGTGGGTTAAAGATTGATATATACTTTTTATACATATTACTAATTCTCGAGTTATTACGGATGAAGGAGTAAGTACAGACTCGGTATCAGGCTGTGGTGACGTTATTTTACACCATATTGAATATCATGTTTAGGTAAGACCGCCTGACTAATTCGTTCTCACATCTCTAACTAACGAGGAAGATAAAGTACACAAACTTCAGTGGATCAAGGTGGAGGGTCAAGGTGAAAGGTCAATGTGGAAGGTCAAGGTGGAGGGTCGAGGTGGAGGGTCAAGGTGAAAGGTCAATATGGAAGGTCAAGGTGGAGGGTCGAGGTGGAGGGTCGAGGTGGAGTGTCAAGGTGGGTCATGTGGCCAGGGTAAGAACCTACCTCCTCCCGACCCTTCTGCAGGAGTTGACCACAAGTTGAGTGGAGGGACGCCCAAGAGAGGCGGCCGAGAAATACTGGAAGTGTTGTGGGTCCCCAGAGGCCAGAGGGAAGGAAAAAGAGAATAAAACTCCAGGTCAACTACCCAGGAGTTTGAAGCGAAAGAAAAAATCCTGGAAGCTTAGTTGAGCAGCAGTCGAGAACATTTGGTTGAATAGTTTCTGTGTCTCGGTGTAGGGATGTGTGTGTTTCGTGATTTTTAATTATACAAAATACCAGAACAAAACAAACGGGTGGAATCTTTAACCAGATTACATTGTTTTAAAGTTTTTAAGAGATTGAAATAACATTGAGGAGCCACGTTCCAAGAAGACCAAATCTCTAATGAACCAAGGTCTTCCTCGAATGGCTCCTACGAGACGGTAAAAGACCAATAGAAAGAGAGAGATACAAGTTACAAGACTGTCAGGTGTTGTAACTGGTATTGAGTGGGTAAAGAAAACTCAACACTGAATGATATTGAAGTACATTAAGGAGATACTGTACAGTCAACCAGCAGCAGAACTCAAAGTCTAATTAAACCATATAATTAAACTGTGTAAGAACTCACATAATAAGATGCAGAGGATGGGAGGCGATGGGGAGAGACAACGAAAGAATTATTTATTTTCTATACCCATTCGTGTGCTGTTACATATTGATCTTTTTCCCTTAGTTCTCCGACACGCTACCTGCAATAACCGATGGACTCATGTTTACAGTGACCAGGACGAGTGTTTATAGATGTTTATGATGTATTATGTTGATCTTTGTACTCACCCACAATAAAGTCAGGGCAAAACGCGGTGTGAGAGGCGGTGTTGTCCTGGTGTTGTGGTTCGACTCAATACGATGATCATTTCCCTTTACATTGTGTTTTCTTGTTTTTAGTTCCTCCTCTCTCTCTCTCTCTCTCTCTCTCTCTCTCTCTCTCTCTCTCAATCAATCAATCAGATGAAACCCATAATCCGCCAAATATTCATCGCCAAATTACAGATTGTATTTCTAACCATCGCGAAATAAACACCGGGCAAAAAAATGGCGAGTCTAGAGGCGAGTTGACCGGAGGAGACGAGGATAAATTTCTTCATTGGGCTCCATATTGAATATTCCCGGGAGAACTTGACTTTATTCTGTCCTAGTGGGAGGGAGGGGGGACTGGAGGGGGGAGGGAGGCAGGGGGAGGACTGGGAGAGGGGGAGTGGAAGGGAGATGGAGAGAGGAATGGGGAGTGGAGGAAGGAGAGGATGGGACTATAGGAAAGGGAAGTGAAAGGAAGAAGGAGAGAGTGAGGGAAAAAAAGGTAAGAGTGAGGGGGGGAGGAGGGAATGAATGAGGAGAAAAATAGTTACTAAAGGGGAAGGAAGAAGGACAGTGGTTTCCTTCCTCCTCCTCCTCCTCCTTCCCCTCCTCTCTCTCCTTCATGAGGATTGATGAAGGAGGGAGGTAGAGGGAAGGACAACCCGGAGAGGGAACTGATCACTGACATACAACCCAACAGATATTCAACTTCAACATAAATTTAATACGTGTGTCTTTGTGTTCCGTAATGCACAAGATAATACGTTAATCCTTAAGTAACACCTATGTCATGTTATCATTCTTATACTTCTATATATGTTAATTAACCCTGTTTACTCTGTGTGTGTGTGTGTGTGTGTGTGTGTTCTAAACAGATCCGAGAACCTACCTGAAGGTGTACAGGTGTTAATTGCTGTTTACCGCTCGTTTACCTGTAGGCATAAGAAGGCTGAATGGCACATGGTTTAACTTCAGGAGAAAGAAAGAAAAAAAAATTATCATCCATATAACACGGAAAATTGACAATTATTAAGTATACAACCCTGTGAAAAAAATATCTATAAAATATGATAATTGGGAATGACCTTTTATATCCTGAGGTCAAGTAAGGTCAAGACATGGGTGATACTTGACCTGATCGTGTGAAATTTTTGGTCTTTAACTTTCATATGTTTTATGAGTTTAGTTTTGAATGAAGAATTTGGGTTTTGAATGAAGTGTTTTGGTTCTGAATGAAGAGTTCTGTTTCTTGTTACACAGTTCTGGTTTGGGCTGGCTTTGATCATCGTCAATTATGAAAGATGAGGTTCTAAATGACTACTACAAAATAAGCTCTGTTTGTTCACCCCCTTATCTCCTGTCGGTTCTGTAGGGACGCTCGTGATAAGAAAACACCTCTTTATCTTTCTATATCTATATTCAAATACTAAAGCAGTTCGACAGATATCTCTCTGCCTTATAATTCAGTCAAAACTCAAAACAATAAATAATCATATCTTACTCTACAGACAGACATAAATTCAATATAAGAATGATAAGGCATAACAAATAAAATGACCCATCCATGAGATATTAGAGTTCTTCCTGTTCTTCCTCTTGTTCTTGTTCTCTCTCATTCTTCTGTTCTGTTTTCCTCGTTTATTTACCTCTATTACACCCTCCGTACCCCCCCTCCCCTCCTCCTCCTCCCAAATGACCAGGAGAAAAAGGCAATACGAATAAATTTAAATATCTGAGTTAATTAATTATCATTGGACATGGCACAGGTTGGAATATTATACAGAATATTAAATGTAAACAAAAGCTTAATTGGTAGTTACATAAGCGGGGGGAAGTTAAAAGTTGTGAACCCCAAATAACCACGAAGTCTCCCTCATACCCCGGGCCAGGTGTAACAAAACAACAGCTTACTAAGAGTGAGCACGCATCTCACTTTGTCGTCAACTAGTCATATTTTATTGTAATTTTTTGATGATATTTATAGACCTTAGCGATGAAGGTAATAAGTCATTCATTCTTATATATATTTTATTCTTCTACACTGACCTTCTTTTTATTTTCATGTCGTTAAGTTCGTTTTTATTTTCCTCTTTATAAAATCTTCCAATACCAATAAGTTGTAATGAGCCATACAGTACTACCAAGACACTCTGACTTCTTCACAAGCAAAATGAAACGAAAAAAAAACATTGTATTCATCATTGTAACTCATTATAACCTTAAAGCACAATCACCTAACATTGTAGACACTTGGGAACCATGAAAGCACACAGTATGAAGCATTAAATCTTAAGTTAACGAGAGAGAACCACACCTTACTGAACCCAAATCACCCCATTGCTCTGTGTACAATGATTCACCGCCCCACTCCTGTTACCATCACGGCCATACAGTATAATATGTTGCAGCACACCCAGCCTCCCCCCTCCCTCCCTGCACGACCTCCCTCCCTTACTGCACCTTTAACAAGACTTATCAATACTTATTATTATTATTATTATTATTATTATTATTATTTTGTTTTTTGTTGTTGTTAGCCAGAGAAAGTACTGTATACTTTTACAAAATATACGTTGATAATGCAGGTATGTAAACCCGGCTAAAACGTAACTCAAGTTAACCAAGAAATTGTCCAATAAAGCCACATCATAAGCTTATTTACATTAGGATATGCAACAGATAATGTCAAGGAAAAGTTTTGAATGAAGTTGATGTGAGAATATGAAGATGGGTGTGAGTTAGTTGTTTACACGCCTGGCAGCACCCAAGACGGTTGAGTGAGGTACTGATGAACGAGCTCCCTCTCCCTTGACACTCATTTAATTAAACACATTCTCATCTTCTTCCTGTCAAGACGCTGAAACACGTCTTGAGAGAATTTAAATCAATCTTTTACCTATTGTCTTACTCATAAAAACTTATAATGAGAATGAGTAAAAAATATGAGGACAATATATGTTTTAATGTGTTGACATCCATCTTACTCGATTCTCATATCCATCACCTTGTTCTCGTCTTTTCATTATATTGACTCAAAAACGTGAATCCCTTGCTTCTAGTTATTGTTAGGTTAGGTTAGGTTAGCATTAGGGTGGTTAGGTTAGGTTAGGTTAGGTTAGGTTAGGTTAGGTTAGGTTAGGTTAGGTTAGGTTAGCATTAGGGTAGTTAATATTCAGGGGAAACACGCTGAGGAGGGGGGGGGGGCGAATCCTCAGGTAATCCTTAAATTTTATTGTTCGTGTGATATAATTCACAATAAATTGCATCCATCCATCAATCAAAGGAGTAATTTTTATTGGACACCGATATTCTGCGTCGCCATCAAAGAAAACGGTTCTCGCCAATATATCGGGATCTCGCGTCATCTCGGCTACTCGTTCCACGTGAGTAACTCAAATATTTTGGAGAATATTGCCTTAATATCAGTCTACTTTATTTTAACCACGTCTATTTCATAAAGTTATACTTGTTTTTTTTCTTTGTACTTCAATATAATTCAACACAAGTACAGGTACAGCTACACACAGGTACAGTTACACAAGTAATTACACATACACAAGTAATTACACATACACAACAGAAGGAAATTAGCTACACCTGAACCTTACCTCGCTCCCGTCACTCTCCTTAACAAGATCCATAAAGAGAGCTGCCTGCCTCACTGCCCTTGTATTTCACGCATCTCTTCCACCTTCCCTTTCATGTTTGTCTCATTATTCTCTCTCCCTCTTCTACCACTGCTGTATGGTTAACGCCTCAAGGAAATTGAATCCATCATATTAAATTTCATAGAACTGAGACGCACTTAAGCTTCTTCCGCCCTACATATTGTCTGTCCTCTTTCTGTTCATTCTTGTATATATTTTAGCTTCTCTTTCCCTTTTTATCATTCTTTTTTTTTCATTTCGATTTATGTCACTGTGAAGATAACTGATCACCTGAAGATTAGGTACCCAAGTTAATTTCACTTCATTACACACCTAAGGGATTAAATCAGGTAAAATTATCGTTAGTGGTGTTTAATAACGTGAAAACTTATGTATCTAATCTTCAGGTGATTTAATCTCACTTAACATACGATTTAGTTAGTGTCTCTGTAATCACATTTAAGTTAAGGCACTAGATGGTAAATTAACCTACCTGTATTGACATTTCTGGATAAACTTTGATGTTAATTAATCTATTTCGTTCCAGGATGTTGGATGTTGTGTGAGATGATGTTATGGACGGGATGAGGGAGACGAAGACAGGTTACTAGCACGATGTTGGATGTTGTGTGAGATGATGTTATGGACGGGATGAGGGAGACGAAGACAGGTTACTAGCAGGATGTTGGATGTTGCGTGAGATGATGTTATGGACGGGATGAGGGAGACGAAGGCAGGTTACTAGCAGGATGTTGGATGTTGTGTGGGATGATGTTATGGACGGGATGAGGGAGACGAAGGCAGGTTACTAGCAGGATGTTGGAGTTATCATAGCGTCGATGTTGGGAGGTAAATCCGAGTCTTTCTGTTGACATTATCGTTTTCCTTCGGTATATTTAGTGCCACTGACCACAATGTATTCGGTGACGTGGGAGAAAGAGGGAGAATATGGTAGAGGGAGATAGAGGAAGTGAATGGAGGCATAAATAAAGAAGGAAACAGTTATATAAGAGGAAGAAAAAAACAGATGTAAAGAAGAAGAGATGGGGAGAAGAAAATGACAAAACAAACGAGAAAAAAAATAAGTGCAATGCCAGGGAAACTTAGGAAGAAAAGCTTTAATAAAGTTTCTTGGAATAATGAAATAAAAAAGAGGATTTGGTGGAAAGGGAGACTGAAGGATAAAGAGCCTAGCATGAAGAATAAAACAGAGGACTACAAGATGGAGGGCATTGAGTAGCTGTGTGAGGAAAAAAGGGAAATACGACAAAACTAAGGGATGTTCTTGAAGGGGAAATCGTGTATGAAAAAAAATGGAATGAGGGAAAAAACAAGGAAAGTAAAGAAGAGGGTGGAAGAGAAGGGAGAGAATGAATGACGTAGGAGGACAAGAGAAGCCATTGGAGGTACCGTATATGTGTGTGTGTTATTAAGATGGTAACAATAATTATCCCGATGCAGAAAGTTTATTGGGAATTATAAATACAATTACACGTTTAGATGTAAAAATGACGACCAAAGGAGGAGGAGGAGGAGGAACATGTGATTCATTCCTCTTCCTCTTCCTCTCCCTTTTCCTCTCCCTCATGAGGATTGGTGAAGGAGGGAGGAAAGATGCAGAAAGAGAGAGGGAGAGACCGGAGGAGAAGGAAACCAAAGTGGAGGGAGGAAATGAAGATGGATGGAACTGAGAACATAAGGAGATATTATGATGGAGGGACTTAACCTAACTTAACCTAACTTAACCTAACCTAACCCAACCTAACCTAACCTAACCTAGATATTAAGTCTTTTTTGTACATTTATACCTTCAGAGGTGCAGGGATTTCTTTCAACTGAATAAATAATAATGAAGTTATATAAATAAAAACAATTATCCTTTTTGGGGAGAAATGTAATTAGTGTTTTTTGAGGCTTAATCGGGTAATTAACCTTATGTAGTTTGATATATACATGTGTTTTTTTTCCGTCAGATCTAATTAGGTCATTTCCACAAACAAAAATAATTTAATTAAATCTTTGTACATTGTTGTGTAATAATTTAAAATCCAATTACATATGACATGTAAACAGGCACGTGACACTACCTGCTACCTGTAAGTACAATGACCCCTTCCACTTCCCCTCTTTCCCTCCCTCAGTGCATCTCCCCCTTCCCATAACCCCTTCCCTCACAGGTCCACCTCGTTACCCTCCCTCTCAACCACACTAACCCCTCACACTACCACCACACTAACCCCTCACACTACCACCACACCACCCCTCTCCTAGCCTCCTGCTCCCCTTCTCACCACAGAAAGAAACAACTTGGGGAAACTGTCATTAAACTCCCACCACACGCTCACCATAACAGACTTTGACCCAACTGATAAATTTGGTCAATTACCTCATCGCTCCCCCCCCCCCCCCCCACTGTAGAGACTAAACAACTTGGGGTATTGGGGAAAAGAGTTGGCTGACTGGGGTTCCCGTTATGTTCCCTCGACTCCATGACTTCCAGGTAAAGTTCACGGTCACTACAAGGTCATGTGGCTAGGTTAGGTTAAGTTAGGTCAGGTCAAATTGGTTTAGGGTAAGGTAAGTCAGAGGGTATGTTAGATTAAGTTAGGATAAGTTGTGTTAGGTTAGGATAGGTTAGGTTAGGTTAACTTGGGTTAGGCTAAAAATAAGTTAGATTAGGTTAAGGTACGATAGGTTATATGTTAGGTTAACTTGGGTTCGGAGCTACAGGTTCCCAGGCTGATCAAGTCCTAAATTTCCTGAACTCGTATAATAATTCTCACTTATCTTTTGCACGATGAATGCTTCTCACTCACTCAGTTGCACACACACACTCACTTACTCACACACTCACTCACTCACACACTCACTCACGCACTCACTCACTCACTCAGTTGCACACACACATTCACTTACTCACACACTCACTTAGTCACTCACTCGCTCACTCACTCACTCACTCATGGAATAAATTTAATTTCTACTTTAGAGTATCGTAAATGTTACTGTTACTTGTTTTCAGTTTTCAGTCACTATTGTACTGACGAACAAAGTTGTATCTTCACTATCCTGTAGCTTCTCACTCGTCCTTAAGGTCTACTATAAACTGACCAACCAACAGCTTATACGATCATTGGACTGGAACAAAGACTAAACTTCTAAAAGAGAGATTTAACAAAAAAAATAAGGAAAAGTCTTGGAAATATTTTAACAGCTGGAGTCTTGTCGCGCAAAAATCTTAAGAGACTAAAAAAGACGAGAGAAAAAATAAGGTTGGGTTGTAAAGGGTTCCAACACTGTGTCGCGTCCCGGCTGGTTTTACTCCCGTGATGAGAATCTCGGCTTTAACCCGGCTTTACACTTCTTGCTTGCCGCCGTTTAGTCCCAGCTTCTGTTTACTGAGGATGTGAATACGTGTCTGAGTCTGTAAGAAGTGCTTTACGTCCTATGAAACCCACAAATGTACTTTATTCTTTCTTCTTGTACCAATATTGTACTAGTCACCTTACCTGTTGTACCCGAGTAGGGAGACAGTTCATTTATATTCTCAATCTCCACCCACCTGAGTCACTCACCTGCAGTGTCAGAAAATTGAATTCATTTTTTAAACATCTCATAAAAAGTTGGCATAAAATTAATTCATTCTTATTCTAGAGTTAATATTTTGATACACCAGCAGATGGAAGATATGGGAGGAACTTGTTGATACTCTGAGTCAGTGTAGCGACGGAGGTGGGAGGGAGAGGTGTAAATGACCTTAGACACCCTAAGAACCTGATGACATTGTTGCTCCTCATAGAATTGAGCTTTAAAGACGTGCATGTTTCTCTCTCTCTCTCTCTCTCTCTCTCTCTCTCTCTCTCTCTCTCTCTCTCTCTCTCTTCAATCACGTCCTATGTAAATACTCCTCCTCTCTCTACACCCAATATACATCTCCAATAAAAAACTTTATATGTATTCACTGCTTTTTTTATTTCCGTGGTAATCTTTCATAAATAAAATATCGACGTTAATCGACCGATGCCACTCCAGGACAACGGAGGGCGTAGTGTGTGTGTGTGTGTGTGTGTGTGTGTGTGTGTGTGTGTGTGTGTGTGTGTGTGTGTGTGTGTGTGTGTGTGTGTGTGTGTGTGTGTGTGTGTGTGGAATATGAAATGCAAACAAAAAAGAACTAATGAAAACATGTTCTTTGTTTTTTTTTGACATGAGGTGACAAATAAGGAGCTTGTTCTAACTGTTTCCCGTAAGGTGCCGTGATCTCTCTCCTCTCTCTCTCTCTCTCTCTCTCCCTCTCTTCTTCCTTCACTAAATCTTTTGAGCTGGAACCAATTGACAGCAGTATATCGTATCAATGATATATTCATATTGTCCCTCAAAAGAAAATGGAATCGCACGACACGACACGATACGTTACGACACACATTACCACCACACACCACACGACACGACACCACCACACAGCACCACACCGACGACCACGACGTCTGACAGCTGCACACACATACCACCACGACACGGCACAGACGCCACGACACCACCACGACACGACACGACACCATCACGACACCACCACAGCACCACCACGACACCACCACTGACACATTTTGACCGGACTGACACACAGCTACCACGACACGACACGACACGTCCATACATACACATGGCATAATAAGCTCTCAGTACAAATCATCCTCTTGAAGTTTTTTAACCATTTTCCACAACTGTAAACCTCCATGGGCCCTCTCCTCGCCATAACAAACCTCTCTCCATATAACAGGCTTCTCTCCATATAACGGACTTCTCTCTCCATAAAACGGACTTCTCTCCATATAACGGACTTCTCTCATCATATAAAGGACTGTCTCTCTCCATATAACGGACTTCTCTCTCCATAAAACGGACTTCTCTCCATATAACGGACTTCTCTCTCCATATAACGGACTTCTCTCTCCATATAACGGACTTCTCTCGTCATATAATCCGTTAGATAGAAGGTTCCATATCTAATGGACACTTGATATAACGGATTTTCATATCTATATAATACGTTAAATGGAGGTCTTACTACTAACGGACCTTCGATATAACGGAATCTCCTCTCCATGTAGTCCGTTAAATAAAGATTTCACTGTACAAAGCTTTGATCATAGAATTAGTAGTAAAAATAAAGCTTAAAACGTTCCTGGTACAATTAAGTATCAGCTTGTAGATTATTCCTTGAGGGACATAAACGCCATCTGGATAACTTGTAAATAAAAAAATAATTGGGTCAGTTTGTTTATGGTAGCAAGGTGAGGAGGAGGTAACGTGAACACAGGTATAAGGATCATTATGTCGAGTTTGAAGGTTAGATTTATAATTTTTTTATATAGTGATGAAATCTACACATAACACATTTGACTGCTCTCTTATATACAGTGTTTGTTTGTGTTTTGGTGGAGAGGAGTGTGTTTCTTCATGTTGGTGTTGAAGGCAGTATTTGTGTTTTGGTGGAAGTGTCATTTTGTTTATTAACAGTGGAGAGGAGTGTGTTTGTTTGTGTTTTGGTGGAAAGTGTTTGTTTATAATTTTGGTGGAAAGGCCATTTGTTTGTGTTTTGGTGGAGAGGTGTGTGTTTGTTTGTGTTTTGGTGGAGAGGAGTGTGTTTGTTTGTGTTTTGGTGGAGGGGAGTGTGTTTGTTTGTGTTTTGGTGGAGGGGAGTGTGTTTGTTTGTTTTTTGGTGGAGGGGAGTGTGTTTGTATGGAGAGAAGTGTGGTTGTAAGGAGAGGAGTGTGTTTGTTTGAATTGTTATGGAGAACAATATATTTGTTTGTTTGTTTGTTTGTGTTTGTATGATCTTTAATACGAATTAAACGTTAAAATAGCCACACATAACACTCATTTATCGGGCATGGGGCGATTAAGTTTCAAATTTAACTAGTTAAGTTAATTTTCATTTTTTCCAGTTAAGTTAACCTGATTTTTTGTAAATTATCTAAGTTAAGATATTCTCGGTTAAGTTAAGTTAACCAGTCTGTGTCAAATTTGCTTAGGGGAATTTTTATGTGGATTAAATAACTTAATATCCTCCAAAATGTTTTCCAGAAGAGTCAATGAATACTGTAGATTGAATACCTGAATCGTGAGGCAGTCTGGCACACTACTTCCTTGGTATGATTAAGTCTTGAGATAAAATAATTATAAATTCTTAACTTTTTTATTTTTTACTCAACAGTTTTTCACATGTAAATAATTGTATTATTTCAGTATGTAAAACTAAGTTAGACTTTCTTACTTGAAAAATTATATCATGATAAGATAATAATTCTGCATATCAAATAAATAATAATCAATGACAGTTTAAACTCCAACTTTTTCATCACCTACTTATTACACTTTATATTGGGTACTCAAGGGCTGGTGTGTTATATATTATTTGTTATTTTTTCTAAGGAGTTAATTGATAATTAATCGAAGTTAATCAATTAATTTGCCAAAATTTCGATTAAGTTACGTTAAACTGTTATTTCAAAAGTTAACTAGTTAAGCTTAGTTAATTAATTGACCCATGCCTGATAAATATAGTACACCTACTGACAACTATGCCAGTTCCCTAATAGACAAAAGCCATCAGTCAAAGTTAGCCGGATGTTCTTTCAAAAGCACTCGCTGAATTAATACTTGAAGCTTATGTACTCAGATATAAAGTGTGTAAGGTAATAAAGAGGTTTTTGTCGTATATGTCAACACCTGAGGCACTTCTGTAACAAAGCCGTGAGTCAGTGTTAAAATGAGAGGCTCTTTTGTGCTGGACTTGTGTTGTGCAAATGGAGGATCGCTGAGAGGTTAACCCTGCCGCCTGTTGTAGTGTTCTCATCACAAAATTAGTTTAATCTTTTATCTGACTACTAGTGTGTTGACGGTCAAGTGGGCGTGGGTGAAGGTAGAGAGGGTGTGGGTGAAGGTAGAGAGGGTGTGGGTGAAGGTAGAGAGGGTGTGGGTGAAGGTAGAGAGGGTGTGGGTGAAGGCAGAAGGCGAGGTGAATGTAGAGGGGCGTGGTGAAGGAACAGAGGGTATGGATGAAGGCAGAAGGCGAGGTGAAGGAACAGAGGGTGTGAGTGAAGGAACAGAAGGAGGGGTGAAGGCAGAGAGGGCTTCGTTGAAGGACAAATGCGCGCGGAGTCACGTATAAAGACCTGAATGAACCTGGAGTAACGTGTGGAAGAAGATCCGCAAGATTGCCACGTGTAGTCACTAAGACCCCCGAGAGATGAGAACGTGTTGACAGCCTCCGTGAACGAGAGGGAGGAGAAGCGCCTCACCATTCCTTCGTAGTGACGGCGAGAGAAAAAGTTCCACCTCACCTTCGTCTCCCTGTTCACTGCACGAAAAGATATACTCACTAGTGTCTCTCTTCCACTCACTTTTGCCTCACTCTCGCACACTGAGGTGAAGATGTTGCCTTTACCGGTGACTCCTCTCCCCCCTTTGAAAATGAGGAGTACAGTTCCCCTCACTACTGCCTCACGCCCCGCTGCAAGAGGAGGGGGAACTCCATTGTCCCGACACTCCCTCACTCTGCACCAATTAACAAAAGTTAAGGCGCCTTTGAAAACGAGATAGTACTCAGTTATTTCACTTCCTCCCTGTACTGACTGTTCAGGAGCCTCTGGCAGTCCTTGTTGGTGGAAGGGAAGCTATTCCGACGGAGTCAATGGCCGTCTGGAACCGTGAAAGAAACAAGTGGAACGAAATGGCGCAGGTTTGGCCGTAAGCCGTGAAGGAGGTAGCTATATCTGTCAACTCAACATTGCCTGCCTCCTCCTCTCAGAATCCTGTCGGCAGAGTTCTAGGAATTGTAGAAAGAAACTGGGTACAAAAAGTGGAACTCGAAAAGGACGAATGAAATTGTATTGACTTCTTTACAGCGAAATATATTTGCCTAATGTGTCTATCGTACCGGATGCGTTCCCAGAACTGTTGAGAAATTCAGTACAGTAATTGAACTTGTAAATATACCAGACAACTTCATTAGTTCCATGAAAGGTAGAAACGTGTCAAGGGTGGTCTTCTTACCAGGAAATTTAGTGTGTCATCATCCACAGAAATGAGTCAAAGATTCATGTTCATTATGATCAAGTAATGAAGACCCGGAAGTTTAAAACATGATCCGTTGTCTCTAGTCCTTCGTCAGGTAGGACGCTTGGGGGACACTCTTGAGTTACTGTGTTGTGATAGTCGTCGAGACTGAACCCAGCTCTTACCTCTATTCTAGATTTTAGTAATGGTGTAACATAATTGATATATAATGAGTTGAAAAATTGACAAATGTTAATATGAAAATTCCTCTCACTATCCTCAATAATATTACATATATACGAGTATGGTATATAGGACGATCTGTACCGAACACCTATTGTAATGAATGAAGAACTGTAGGATGGTGGTTGTGTTGTGTTGTGTTGTGTTGTTCCAAAAGTAATGAGGTCAAGTTCGTGAAGGTGCTGTGAGTGGGCCCGTGGTCGACTGACTGATAATGTTCTCAGGACGGTGACTGCTGGGGTATGCACTGCTAAGATTCTATATTTTTAAGGAAAATTCCGAAGGTAAATGTAATCTAAAGAATAAAAATCATAGTTGATTTATAAAAAGTGTCCCTCGGGAGATTCTGAAGTTCTCTATATAAATATTTAAATACCATAAGCAAGAAAGGTAGACTTTTCTTTTTCTTTTCTTTCTCTTTCAGCACCATCTCCTCTGAACTATACACAGTTAAACAAGACTGTTATACTTTGTTAGGTAACGAGGTACAATTTATTTAATATTAAAAGGTTCTACAACAAGGAATATTTGCACCGTATTTGTACACTTTCGCTTCTGTAGGTTCTTACAGGTAAAAAATAAATAAATCACGCTCATTTGTTTTCACTGAACTAGCCTCAATGAGCCAACAATATGTTTATTCGTAATTTTCTTTTGTCACACAACTAAAAATCAGTCAATGATTCTTTCCTGAGAAGTCTGGTCAGTGACACAAACCTATTAGATAACTCAAGGAAGAGCCGTATGTATCGTGAACCATTAAGTTTTATGCCCCAGCTCAGTGCGCCTTCTCTTAATAGAACTCGAAGCAGCAGCAGCAGCAGCAGCCTGGGGTCACTGGCATAGCTCAGGGTCCCCAATTCTCAGAGATTAGTATGGTAATTTCTTCCTCCTAACTAGTGGATAATAAAAAGTTAGTTTATTTTACGGTACAGTTCCAAGGCAATGTTGACGCCATATTACCTGCCTTGTTTATGCTGTACCTGAGAAGATGCGGTTAATGTGTTGTCTCGTATTACAAGTTATAGAGAAGAATATTAACCCATGAGTCATAGGGACTTCATATCTCGTAACTGATGGAAGTTCGTTAATGTGCAAGTATATGTTAGTGATATCTTACAACGCATTCCAATGCTAACGAAGAAATATAATTGTTCGGGGGAAATTTTCCTCTCGAACACAATGAAATTTCGTTCTCACAAATTCATTATGGGGGAAAAGTTTGACGTAGGGACCTTTGAGAATTCAGGTCATGAGTCTCACCCCCACTAGCCTCTGGAGCACAGATTTGGGGGGGGGGAATTTTCGTGGAATGCGACATGTTCCTCCTCTCATTCCTACATCCTTACAAGTCTCGCACCAGAATGTTGCTAAGGGTTTTCAACGCATTCCACAACTTCCTCGCCCAGAGATTTGGCGCCTGAAAATGTATCGTGAAGCATAACTCATGTCCTCCTCATCACCCCCCCTTCTCAAACACACATTAGGTTAAGGTTAGAATATAAGCATCACAGACATTATCTCCTTCATACAGATATTTAAAAAATATTAATAATAATTACTCCATAAGCAATTAAAACTTGCCCGAAAAATCACCCACGATGAGAGGCCGTAGAACAGCCTGCAGACTCCTACAAACTATTTGATTGTGGAACAGTCCAGTGAACGTTTGACAAAACTCTCGTAAGTTTAATTGTCACCATAATGGGTTAATTAAGGGAAAACATTAAAGGAGCTTAGTTCACTGACGACACCTAAACATAGCGTCGAAATAATACCCGAGAGTCTTTAAGTTATCTCATATCTAAGTACGAGAAAAAATAAAACAACGTATCTCTGAAACCCGGAACTAAGGCGTCATTTGTTCCAGCACTCCTCCAGTCTCTTCCTCTCTTCCTTCCAGCCCTCCAAGCCTTCCGCCGCGGCGCTGATCGACTGGAAACGTCGAGGATTTGTTCCAGTAATGGAAGAGATTATCGTGCTGAACTTTCCAATGACCTTAACGAATTTTGAGGCGTCACCCGGACCAATCACCGAAATCCTGGATGAGAAGTTTCCATGATTAGTTCTTTTTTTCTTTTTCTTTTTTTGTGTAACCTAACCTAACCTCACCTAACCTCACCTAACCGGGGATGAGAAAACGCATCTCAATATGGGACAGCTTCATTAATTCTTAGACAGTGTTCCTCGACCCAAGGAACTTTCCTGACTGACTAAGAGACTCTCCTTCACGAGGTTCGGAGAAATCGTTGTGATTGGCCACTTTCTTGATCACCCTTATTGACTTAATATTAACATTCACATTTGTTTAGCTGTTTATCTTGGCTGATAAGAAGAGGTTTTGCATCATTTAGCCATAAGTCTTGACCGTAATCTATAATACATTTGGTACCAGCTTCTTATTCTCTCCCTGCCCTGAGACCATACAAGTACTGACGAAATAGTATACAGTTTTACCTAAGACGGTATATTAACAGATTAATTGGCGCGGCAGTCTAATAGATGGAATGATAAGTTAATAGTTAACTGGGGATGATACATTAGCTAGTGAACTAGATGTGAGGATCAGTTATTGGGCCTTAAGTGGGGTAGATCACAGTGAGCAAGCCAGCAGCACACTATCCCCCCTTCCCCCTACCACACCGACCGTGAAATTATACTCAGGTTCACAGGCTCCCAAGAGCTCTTCGGAAAGCTCGTGTCACATTACATAATTTGCTTTGCTGGAACAATAGGATATAGACTGTGGTAACTTCTTGCTTTCTTAGCTGTGGTAGGAGTTGTTGTGGTTGTTTAAACGTGTTGTTGTCTTAGTAAAAGTATAAGTCGTAGAAGTAGTTGTTGTTGTAATGTGTGTAGCAATTGTAGCACTCGTAGTAGTAGACGTAGTAATAATGCACAGATGGAAATAATAGTTGTAGTAATGGTGTTAAGATTTTAGTAATCCCAGGGGTAGTATTAGGTAGTTGTAAGGATAGCCTGTTACTGATACCAATGTTGTTGTTGTAGTTTTAATTGTTCTAGTAGTTGTTGTTGTTTTATCGATAATTTTTTTTAACATTTTAGCGGTTTTTACTTTTGGGAAGAGCCACTTGAACTCTTTGGCTGCCTCACCACGTTAATCCCCAGTTGCAATACATTACTTAAGTTTGGCCGAGTTTTTGCCGAGTTTGGATCCTGCTGTAAATCTCACCCAAGTTGTAAATCTTGTAAATTTTGCAACTTATCAATCTTGTAAGTAGTAAATCTTATAGGTCATAAATCTTATAGGTCATGAATCTTATAGGTCATGAATCTTATAGGTCATAAATCTTATAGGTCATGAATCTTATAGGTCATGAATCTTATAGGTCGTAAATCTTGTAAATTGTCAACCTTGTAAGTTGTAAATCTTATAAGTTGTAAATCTTATAAGTTGTAAATCTTATAAGTTGTAAATCTTGTATGATTTATTTATATTTTATTAAATCTTGGTAATGACATTTGAGATAACCTTTTTATTTATTTTTTAATTGCGAATTTTAGTATAATCACCCTACGTTATCCAGTTGCTGGAAATTCTGAATTCTCAATTTTTAGCTGTCAAATGTTACAAATTAATTCCTGGACCACATCGTGCACATTTATTTTCCAGTTTTCGGCAGTCACTCCCCTCCCCTCCATTAATAGCATGTGATTTTCTTTTCTTTTCCAAAATTCCCAAATGAATCAATATCTCACGAAAAGTCTTCTAAAGATATCCTGGAGTCAAAAACTTTTATGTACTTTGTATTTGCTTCTAATTTTAAACAATAATCTTTTGGTATTTTTGTTATTTACCTTCTTTCTCATAGTCTTGAATGACATTACATCATGCACGGAGTACATACACCTTCTCACAGTCGCGGCGGAGCGATATGGCACGCTACCCGACTACCATACCTTGTGAGGGTAAACTTTTGTGCAAACATTTCGCCCAAGCGGCTAACGAGCCGATCAGTGGTGAAGAGGATCAAAGATGAATATAATCTGTTAAATAGCTGCTGGTATTTCTTTTCTCAACTGATTGGTGATAATTTTATTATTATTTATAATCTCACGAATTATCAGCGTACTAGCCGTTCGGGCAGTTAGTCCACTCTTTGTTACATCGCTATGAACTTTATTTGTCAAGTGTTAGTACCGTAGGAAACCTGTGATGCTTGGTAGTCACACTGGATAATACCTATACACTCTTCTCACGTGTGTTCGGCTCCAGCATGACTCGAACCCATGACAATGAAGACAATGGTGAAAGATAACGCACGTTACCGCTGTACCACCCCTGCCACCAATTTCATCTTGGTTAATTATTGGACTGCGCCTACCTAGTGTAAGAGCGCTAAAGGAACCCGTCTAGCACCCCTCCCAAAGGGGCGGTCGGGAATCCCAAGCTAGCTAAACAACGAAATTTTAGGCTACACTTGCAATCTTTCCATAAACCTTGCAGTCGTTGCTGCAGTCACCCCCAATTTCACTGCCATTTTCTATAGTGTACAGACAGACGTCACGTCTGAAAGCGACTCCCTCGCTCTGCCTAGACTGCCTCAATCTTCTTCACCCTCCCATGGTAGCAGGGGCGGATCCAAGATTTTGTAAGAGGGAGGAGGGGGGGGGGTGGCAGTGGGTTTGGTATTTGAGGTTGGCAAAGCTGAGTCCGTGAAGTAGGTCTGGGGGCATCTTCCCCCGGGTAAATTTTGAAATTCTAAATGACATATGGTACATTCTAAAGCACACTTTGGCTAAAACTGGAGGATAGAAAAACGGACAAATGGAATCCTTTTTATCATGAGTCTTTATTATATAGTCTACTGCAGTGCTACTCAAAGTGTGGTCCGCGGACCGGTGCCGGTCCGTGAGCCATCGTCTGCCGGTACGCGGAGAGTTTTCAGAAAAGAAAGAAACGATAGACACGTTCCACACCACGTGACACTGCCGGGACATCTGACTCGGTCTTTTTTTTTTTTACATTTTCATTGTAGTTTTTATATTTATTATGGCTATATTTTTCATTTACTCACTCATGTTAAAAGTCATTGCTGTGCAACTAACGAATGCGATATAATGAACAGCAAAACAGCGAACTGAAATACGTATAACAACACCTTCATGATGATGTGGCGTTTGACTCTGTGGGAACCACACCTGGGGATATCAATAGAGCGCATCACCTTGTGTTGCCAGAATTGCCACGTTTCTCGGCCACCAGTTACGCCATATCCACCCAAAACATAAATCTTTTTATTTTAAGTATGGTAGTTATTTAATTTCGGATAAAATAAATGTATGCATCCCATTAAAAGAAATGGCCGATTTTTTACTATGCGTGCCAGCCGTGAAGGGTGTCACACAGCTGGCAACCCTGCTATTCCACACGTGTGGATCAGCAGTCTGTGATGTCAGGTCACAGGTCAGTGGTTAGTTACCATCAAGAAGTGGAACAGAGAGCATCATACGGGTATCTGCGTGTTTATCATTTGGGACCCCATCCCAACCCACTGATCTGAAAATGTAAGTACTAATAATCTTAAAGGCCGGTTCACACTATTCCTGTGTAAATTTGAAAAACAAAAAATTATTGTGGACCGGCCTTAACATTCCAATTTTTATCCTGTTTGTAATATAATTTTATATGTTATAATAACCTCCTTATCCTAACATTAGTTACTCTATTAATGTTATTACTAAGAACATTTTAATACCAGGTACTCTCATCACATTTCTCCATCCACTATGACTATGTTCCATTCATGTATCCACAAATCTAGACAAATTGAAACAGAAGGCTTGGTCGATTCAATTCGTTCCAAGCTATCTGATGATCATTGCATTAAACCCTGGGGGGGGGGGCCTATAGGCCCCGGGATTGGCTCGCTTCGCTCGCCGGTCCGTGGCACATTGAAAAAAAACCATGCCGGTCCGCTACATCAGATAGTTTGAGAAGCGCTGGTCTACTGTATATACTTAAGATAAAAAATTAACATTTGTATGGTCACATCAACTAGCTCCAGCTGAGAGTGGGTTCAAGAACAGCAATCTTCTTGGATGTTTTCTTGAATGATACGTTCATAGTTGAGTTTGATGGGTTTTTTTTTGACAAACAAGAATAAAACCATTGAGTCTGTTTTGCTGCATTGTGGACATCATGAAGGTTTTCACTAATATCATTGCTGATGTACTGACCACAGGCATACATGTTAGTTGACGTAAAATCAGACGATTCATAGTACGCTCAATAACCCATAAAACATTTAGCTCCGACGTGTTCTTGAGTCTCCCCACTTAGGCATACATTTTCTCTATCCGCCTGTGACTTACGTTTTCTCTTGTCGTCCGGTTCAGGAAGACTACGAAAATCCCATGTTTATGTTTGTATATTTAAAATTACGAATGAATGCGTATGTGTTACCGTAGGATTACATGCCTACTTATAATTAAACATTCAAGAACCATCTTGAGTGATGTTGAAATCTTCAACTACATTTACTTGTAGCGAAATTGTCAAGCAAATCGAGAGTTCGAGTTAACAATAGAGGTAGTGTGGGGTTATGAGATATTGGTTCTCACTCAGGATGGGATGGAGAAAGGAAGCTCAAAATGTGCTCCCTGTATACATGTTGTATTGGATGTACAGTGCAGCTTGGTGCTGGGAAGGCAGCATGGTTACAAGCGTTGAGTAGAGAGAGCTGGTTGGTGAGGATGCTCAGAGGAGGACCAGCTTGTGGGTCGCCATGCTTGCCGGCGGGAGCCAGGGCCGCCAGGCAGGAGCGGTGGAGGTGTTGCTTGAAGACTGGCTGTAGGTAGAAAGAGAGGTAGATCACCACGAGGTCAGGTCTTATTTAGCGGAGGTAGGCGTGGCTTAATAGTTGACCTCCGTCATGTAAGGCGGCGCTGGTTGACCTAGACCACGAGGCATATACTGGGGAATTCTTGGGGTCGGCTACTCAGCGACAAACAGCGTTTGTAGGGGAGGAATCCACTACAGTAGTCTTAGTATTGAAGCTTTGGGAACCTAAGTTGTAATTTACTTGAGCCATTACAAACTCAAACACTGGTGAGATTGTAAGATTTAACCTTAAGAAATTGATGTACACCCATAGCCTGATTCTCATAGCTCAGTGTATACCGTAAATGAGGCCAATGAATATATGAGTGAAGTCCCTTGGGTGGCACCCTGTGTATTTAAGCGGGGGCACGGGCAGAGGAGCTTCTCTCTGATCGCTGCTCCTCCGCCTAACAGACCCTGTATGTATTGTTGCCACTGGAGAGAGTCGGTAGCCAGCTGCAAGAAAGATGCTCGATGCAGGATGCATTTAATACACAGAGATTAATATCGGAGAGTGTGGCGTGCCAGAACAGAGTAGTAGACCTACGTAGGCGGCTGTTCACAGCCGAACCCAGAGCCTGAACTCAGCTTCAAAGCGTGAGCTCGGCCGCGGTTTCACTAGGCGACTGAGCTGAACGCACTGCTGTGGTTACTCCCAGTTGGCGTAATCCCTGAATGTGTTAATATTTCTTGTAAGCATTATTGTGGATGTATTATCGGATATATAACTGTCCCAGATCGAGTATTGAGACCATAAATATTACTATCACCAGTATTAGTGTTTGTTTTGTATGTGAGTGAACCAACTGATATGGGCTGGTATGTGTTCCAATGTTTGTTAATCAAGTAATAGTATGGTGTTATTGTGGGGTATGGGATGTTTGGTTCACACTCAGGATGGGATGGAGAAAGGAAACTCACAATGTGCTCTCTGTATACATGTTGTATTGGATGTACAATGCAGCTTGGTGCTGGGAAGGCAGCATGGTTACAAGCGTGATGTAGAGAGAGCTGGTTGGTGAGGATGCTCAGAGGAGGACCAGCTTGTGGGTCGCCTGGAGTTACTACGGTCAACGGTCAACTCCAGCACTGGTGACTGGAATGATCAAGAGCATGTATAGGATCCTGTGGATGTTAGGGTACAGCAACCGAGGACTTGATACAACTGTGTCCTGCAGGTTAGGTTTGGAGTCTGTACATTCTCATTTCCTTTTCCAGATGAGAACCTCCTCATGTAGAGCCGATATGGATGGAAGATCATCACCAAAGTGATCCTCTAGGTCAGTAGCCTCTTCATCAGAGGGTTGTTGATATTTCCATGGAGCAACTACGTCAGTTGCATTGAAGCCTGACTCCAGTTGTTGGAGCAGGTCATCTAGCGTGACTCCAGTTGTTGGAGCAGGTCATCTAGCGTGACATCAGTTGTTGGAGCAGGTCATCTAGCGTGACTTCAGTTGTTGGAGCAGGTCATCTAGCGTGACTCCAGTTGTTGGAGCAGGTCATCTAGCGTGACTCCAGTTGTTGGAGCAGGTCATCTAGCGTGACATCAGTTGTTGGAGCAGGTCATCTAGCGTGACTTCAGTTGTTGGAGCAGGTCATCTAGCGTGACTTCAGTTGTTGGAGCAGGTCATCTAGAATGACTTCAGTTGTTGGAGCAGGTAATCAAGCGTGACTTCAGCATTTGGAGCAGGTCATCTAGCGTGACTTCAGCTGTTGGAGCAGGTCATCTAGCGTGACTTCAGCATTTGGAGCAGGTCATCTAGCGTGACTTCAGTTGGAGCAGGTCATCTAGCGTGACTTCAGCTGTTGGAGCAGGTCATCTAGCGTGACTTCAGCTGTTGGAGCAGGTCATCTAGCGTGACTTCAATTGTTGGAGCAGGTCATCTAGCGTGACTTCAGCTGTTGGAGCAGGTCATTTAATAATAATAATATTAATAATAATAATAATAATGATAATAATAATAATAATAATAAACGGTTTATTGAAAAAGTTCGCAGCCCGAAGGCTGAAAATATACTTTGGACATAAATGACTTATTACATACATTGGTGGTTTAACAAAAGCCTTCATTAGAGAAAGGTGAAGGAACATACAGTGAACATACAGATTAATGTTTACACACGTAGATCATGTGAGCTGAGGTGTTGAACAGCAGAAACGTAGTGTAGTAACTCCCTCACAGATGGCGTTCACAAATAGGGTGGTGGACGAGTGGAACAAGCTTAGCAACTTTGTAGTAAGTGCGGGAACTCTGGAAAGTTTCAAAAGGAGGCTAGATAGATTCATGGATGATAAAGAGTGGTAGTAATTCTCGACAGGAGCTGCCATGCACAGGACAACCGGTCTATTGCAGACTCCCAATTTTCTTATGTTCTCACAGGTGGTGTTATGAGGGGCTTGACGTGGTGTAGTAATTCCTTCACAGATGGTGTTACGAAGGGCCTGATGATGTAGTAGTTCCCTCACAGATGGTGTATGAGGGGCCTGATGATGTAGTAATTCCCTCACAGATGGTGTTACGAAGGGCCTGATGATGTAGTAATTCCCTCACAGATGGTGTTATGAGGGGCATCACGTGGTGTAGTAATTCCCTTACAGATGGTGTTATGAGGGGCCTGATGTGGTGTAGTAATTCCCTCACAGATGGTGTTATGAGGGGCCTGATGCGGTGTAGTAATTCCCTCACAGATGGTGTATGGGGGGCCTGATGTGGTGTAGTAGTTCCCTCACAGATGGTGTTATGAGGGGCATCACATGGCGCAGTAATTCCCTCACGGATGGTGTTATGAGGGGCATCACGTGGTGTAGTAATTCCCTCACAGATGGTGTAATGAGGAACTTCACATGATGCTGTAGCAACTCATTCTCTACGTGGTGTCGTGTATAATGGCGACACCACGTGGTCTGTGAGGTGTGGTCCCAGGCCTCCCAATCGTGGAGTCTCAGGGGGATTATCACTGGGTACCTGGGACCTCACTGTGTGAAGGTTAGCTTGGCTCAGACTCAACTGCCGAGTTGTTTTTCACTGACTTAAGCACTGTTCACCACGATTCAACACTGGTTCCATTCCTTTCCCAAATGATATAGTAACTTCTGGCGAGAACTTGTTGATATTCCGGTGGGGAGGAGGGTTCAGGGGAGGGAGTTGGTATGGGCCAACATAACAGTTGACGTGGCTGCTGCTGAGCAGGGCCAGGTGCGTCTGACCCGTCTTGACCCGTCGGTGGTCAAGGATGAAGTCAGCGTGACTTCAGCTGTTGGAGCAGGTCATCTAGCGTGACTTCAATTGTTGGAGCAGGTCATCTAGCGTGACTTCAGCTGTTGGAGCAGGTCATCTAGCGTGACTTCAGCTGTTGGAGCAGGTCATCTAGCGTGACTTCACCTGTTGGAGAAGGTCATCTAGCGTAACTTCAGCTGTTGGAGCAGTTCATCTAGGAATGGGATGAATAGGACACGTCTGTAGTAGACCTCTGATGCGTCTGCTGCCCATAATGTCTGGGTATGGCCATTGTCGTGCCAGCCACTCCAACCATCTGTTCAGTGGTCTTGAAGATCTTAGAGTACTACTCAAACGCTGCCGTTTTCTCTCAGGCCGCTGAGAATGTCTTTTACTGCTTCGACTTCTCCGTGAGCTCTTACCACATCTTCAGTTAAACCTGCAGAAGCTGCCCCAGACCCTTGGTGTAGGCAAAGACTTCGCGATTCACTTGGAATACTGCGATCAATTGTGAATTTGTGAGTTTGTGATTGAACACATCAGGGTGTTGGCCTCAGTCATGGCCTTGGCGTCCCATCTGTGGCCTCCGTTATTGGTGATTCCTGTTAGGCAGTCGAGGATGGCTTCATACATATGATGGGAGTCCTCCAAGGCTGTGTGGTGTTCAATCCACCTTGTTTCACAGAGAAGCTTGACTTTCTCTGGTTTCACTAGCAGTTGTCACTGACATTTTCTCTGCATTGAGGGTGTGCAGTGCTTTTTCCAGACGTAGCTGTCGTTTCGGTGAATACTTGATGTAAATTCTGGGAGCTTAAATGCTTTGTTCAGTGCCAGATTAAGGCTGTGACTAGCACGGTGGTAGTAATTGGCCTTTGGAACCAATTTCTAGAAATTTGTTGCACACCCATTGGTTTCTCCAGCCATGTTCCCTGCACCATCATAAGTCTGTGCTCTACACAACTGAGGGTCCAGATGAAGTCCTTTAAGGCAGTCAGGCAATTTCTGGCATATTACTCCTCCTGTAATCTCAATACAAGCAATAAACTCTCTTAATCTTTCAATGGGACAAACATGGAGGAGTAATACTTCTTCACACAGGGTGCAGGTAGACCAACTAGCTCAAGCTGTGGAACAATACCGGGTTTCAAAACAGCAAAATAGCCTTCGACATAATTATCAATAACCCCGCTTTACAGTAGATGATGAAAGTTTCTAAAAATTACCTCTACTTTGAAAGAATATTGCACCCAAGGAAGAAATTGCACCGTTCCCTTAAATTATTGTTAATGTGAGAGATCTTGAGTATTTGAGTTAACCATAAAGTAACAACAGAAACAGTAAAATTCACTATTTAAAGTTACCGCTACTTTACCCCTTTCTTGACGCATGCGCTCTGGTCTACGCATGTAAACAACTCTCTAACGCGCACTGTGTCCGTTTACTTGCAGAACGACTTCAAATATAAGTATACATATCACATTCTGATAGATACAACATAAAAAAAATAATAAATATTAAGTAATAACTACTATGGTTACTTTAAAAAAATAATTTTAATCATAAACCTGATATAAATAACCATATAAGTTGAGATAGAGAAGTAACAAAGGATGCGAACTACTCGGACTCATTGAAGTGTCCGTAAACAATCCATGGGAGGGTCAGTCATGTCTTGAGAGTGATATGAGGGAGGTTGTTGCGTCATACCTCTGGATGTAATAGCTCATTTACACATGAACGTAAGTACTTTTACCACATTTTTGGTGTTATATTAGAAGGATGAGTTTTTTTATAGAGTAATTAAACAAGAAACATTAGATTGTATGTATAAGAGAGGGAGTATTTGACAATGGGATGATGAAGGACAATGTCGGTTATATTGTTTTGAGGAAATGATTCACCTATAGACTATTTCTTCTTATCCTCGCCTTTGTAAATACATTTCCGCAAATATTTAGCTTTGTAAACCTATAAAGAAGGTCATTGATTGTCTTATTGATACTAAATACAAAGAATTTTATGATAGGGTTGATGATGCTGTGGTTTTCTGTTAACAAATATTTTTTCTTGTTTGTGTTTTGTTTTAGATATACGTTTATGGAAGTGATTTTATTAATGTAATATATGTGATGGTACTTTTTGTTTGGTATAATCGTTTCGGTCTTGCAGCGAATATACTCAAGGCTTAGGTTAGGTTAGGTTAGGTTAGATAAATTTACCTGTTGTTTTCTTGAAGTAGAATTTTCACGTTTATTGTAGAATTGCTATTTGGCCAGACCTTTTTTATTTGAAGTGGGTATTTTCACTCAATAGTGCAAATAACGTTTTCGATATTTGCACCCGATTTTCGCAATGTCAAACCGATCTCCCTGATGACGAGAATCTGGTGCAAATAGTGAAACCATTATTTGAACCTCGATTTCAACGCTATTATTGACTGGCTAGGTTCCTACTGATGCCATTTTACCGTGAGTGTGCTTTGATTGGCTAAGTACTTTCTGTTTAATGTGCCCCCCTGTCTAGGAAGTTAGGTAAGGCTAGGTAGGTTTCTTTAGTTAGTTAGGTCAGGTTCTATTAGGTTCTAGTAAATGTCGCCTCTTTTGTAATGATAAGTTTCCTTGCACAACAAAGATTGACTCATTGGCAAAGTAAATGCCACCAGAGTCACAGTCAAATATAGTTCTTGCGTTATTCGCCGATAATGGACGATTAGCCAATCAGAGCGCATTCATGGTAAAATAGCGTTAGTAGGAGCTTAGCCAGTCATAAGAACATAAGAAAATAAGGAGTCTGCAATAGGCCGGTTGGCCTGTGCATGGCAGCTTCCGTCGAGAGTTACTACCACTCTCTATCATTCATGAATCTATCTAGCCTCCTTTTGAAACTTTCCAGAGTTCCCGCACTTACTACAAAGTTGCTAAGCTTGTTCCACTCGTCCACCACCCTATTTGTGAACCGGTTCCTTCCTATCTCCTTCCTAAACCTAAACTTATCCAACTTAAATCCATTGCTTCGAGTCCTATCCTGCTCGGATATTATAAGAACTTTATCTATATCCCCTTTATTGATTCCTTTCACCCACTTAAATATTTCTATCATATCTCCCCGCACTCTTCATCTTTCTAGGGAATGCAAGTTTAGTTTCTTTAACGTATCCTCATATGGAAGGTTTCTAAGTCCCGGAATCATTTTCGTCATTCTTCGCTGCACCGACTCTAGTGAATTGATATCCATTCTATAACAAGGGCACCAGAACTGAACCGCATAATCGAGGTGCGGCCTAACTAGCGCAAGATATAGTTGCAATAAGACCTCTGCAGTCTTATTACTTACACTTTTGGTATAAAACCCAATACTCTGTTTGCCTTATTTCGAACATTAACGCACTGTTTTCTAGGCCGTAGGTCCGGGCTTACAAGTACCCCTAGGTCTCTTTCACAAGTCGACTTCTCTAGGTTGATGTTGTTAAGGCTGTATACATTGACAGTATTTGTTCTTCCAATATTAAGTACGCTGCACTTGCTGGTGTTGAATTTCATTTGCCATTTTTCAGACCACCCTTGCAATTTATTTAGATCCTCCTGTAATGCATTTGCATCCTGCCCTGAATTAATTTGCCGCCCTATTTTGGTGTCATCCGCAATATCCGCTGCCTATCGAATATAAGAATTTTGCAGTGACAAAACTCGGGTGCTGATAACAGTTTCACTATCTCTTAAACAAACCAGTAGGTAAAGTTAGGTTGTTTAGGTACCAGATATCAAAGTAAGTTCTTTCTGCTTAACATTATGGGGGTCCAGGGGGGCTGCTAGGGAGTTAGGTTAAGTTCTGGATAAATTTTACTTTCAGACAGTACAGGAATCTTAGGAATGTTATCTTTGTAATTAATAGTTTAGACAATTCTAAGACACTTTCTTCTATGAAGTTTCCCCCTGGAAACTCGGCATAAATAAGTCATTTACGAGGGAAATATCACAGAAGAAATGTGTCTTAGAATTGTCTAAACTATTGATTGCAAAGATAAAATTCCGAAGATTCCCGTATTTGAAAGTAAAATATTACCAAGTTCTGTACCAGACATCAAAGTATTGTATACGATAATAAAGTAAATAATATATGAGATAATTTTAATTTTCACAATTCCATTGGAAACATTATTGGCAAAAATAGAAGTCTGCACAAATAACGTCATTGGTCTTTTTTACTCTAATTTGAATAGTTACACACTTCTTTTTCATCTTTCTTTCATTGGATATGATTAGGTAATATCAGGTGTAAATGGGTGCAATAATTTTAACCCGAATTTTGCTAGGGCACGCCTTGAGTGCAGATATGTTTCAGTATTTGCATCCAATACACCTTGATGACGAGGTTTGGGTGCAAATAATAATTTTGTTATTTGCACAGTCGTGTGTAAGTACCTTCGGCCTTTTTTATTTTGTCTTAAGGAAATTCACTTTCAAAGTTCAATATCAGGATTGGAATATAAAAGAACATACCTGTAGTGGAAAAAGGTACAGTAGCCGTATACCAAAATCACTTTGGCTATAGGTACAGCAGCCTTAATGACGAATTGTATTATCAATGGTTAGGTTATGTTAGGTTTGTCAGAAAGAAGGCACGTCACGCATGTTCATTAACTGTTGTACCAATAAACATCGATGTTTCACATACTGCTGCTATACCTATATCCTGAGTCAAAAATGATAAATGTGGTGGATCTATGAAATCTACAGATATTATGATTTAGAGTCTTAGACGAAATCCATTTGGTAAAGATTCGTTTTATGCCATAATGGGATAGTAAGTAGGTAGTAGGCAGCTACCAAACAGGGAGGTACTACCGCCTGGGAAGATATTGGAAGCATAATGTGTTGTCTAATGGTAGACTCTGCTGCCATATGGCATCACAAAAATTGTGACCAAGTCCCAGGTTGCTCATCTATCTTTCTGCCTCATTTACACACAATTGCAGGGCCTCAACTGTCTCTTTTACTATTGACAACACCACAAATATAACCATACTCATTTTTGATCTGTTTTATTCATTCTATTTTATTCTCCTATGTCAGTTTATATTAATATTGAAGTGGGGCCTTCTCAGATGGGTCCCGCTGGTTGGGAAGGTTGTGGACCCCAGGGCCGACCTGATCATCAAGTTATTGGGGCCTCAACTGACACCACCGCGGTTGCTGGAGGATCGACTTTTTTCACGCTTCATTTTTCCAACATTCGCGGCCTGAGATCCAATTTTCCTTCTGTAGAGCACCATCTACTAACCTCTTACTACTTTCCGAACTTCAACTGTCCAAAGCAGCTTCACCCAAACCTTTTCAAGTCTCCAATTACAATCTTTATACCTCCTTCCGTTCTAAGGGAGGTGTATGCTCCTACTGCAACACACGTACACCTATAGCTCGACTGACGTATCTTGAATCTTCCCTTTATGATGTCATCTGGCTCAAAATATCTCTACCAACTGTGACTATTTTTCTATGTTTCCTATACAGTATAGTCTTCATTTACGCGGTCAATTGAACCCGTGGAGGTCCGCATAAACGAAATGACAGAACATATGGGATTAATTGAAATAGAGACTGGGCCGACCCCCAAACTACACTTTCTCCGACACAATACGTACGTTGTAGTAAAAGTAACATCTTAATTTTATGATGGTATGCACACACAATTAATATTTAAGAGAAATATCAATAATATTAGGTTTTTTAACACTTACGTTAGTAGAAAAGATGGCTGGGCACACGGGGATGGGGGGTTGGTTCCGAGGCAAAGGGCAGATTATTGGCCCTCACCTGTATCAATTATATCACTATCCACCACAGAGGCTTGCAGGGCCTCTTTGTCAAACCCCTCAAAGTCCATATCCTCACTATCACTGACTTGGGCCGGCTGTGGTGGGTGGCGGGTGAAGAACTCGGTAATGTTTTGTTGACTGGGTGACCTTGTGCGCACCCTGCCCGCGCCGCTTCCCGTTTAAATGATGGAATGAACCGTGTAAATAAAAATTGTCGGTCTGGCAAGGTGCCGCGTAAATGACCAAATGCGTAAACCAAATCCGCGTAAATCGAGTCTATACTGTACTGTTCTCCCATATCTACCAACTATTTCGAACTCTTTAACTATCTCATTTCTTGCCATGAGTCGTTGCTGTCCACACACCCCAACACCGAGATCCTCTACCTAGGGTATTTCAATATACAGTACATCACAGAGAGTGGCTTGGCTGTGCAAGGAATGACCCAGGTGGAGCTGAGGCACTTTCTTTTTCCCTACCTAATGATTTGGAACTAATAATCAAACACCCTACACGTGTTCCTGATCGACACAATCAACTTGCTAACATTCTTGATCTTTGTTTTACCTCTAACCCCTCACACTATTCATACTCAGTTTCTGCTCCCTTAGGGTGTTTTTATCACAACCTTATTTCTATTAAATCAAACTGGGCACGACCCCCACCCCCCTCGAAACGTCAACTATGGCACTATCGGAGGGCAAGCTGGCAATCCTTGCGAGAATTCTTCACCGACTTTCCTTGGGATGAATGTTGCTTTTCCACTCGGGACGCCTCGGTATGTGCTGACAGCATTGCTGGGGTTATACAGGGCGGTATGAGTGCATTTATCCCATCTTCTACCAAAACTTTCACATTACAATCGTGGTTTGATCGCTCCTGCTCTCTTGCTTGCAGGGTGAGAGATAGGGCATATCGAGCTATGAAACTATCTCCTTCTCCTTTTACCCACACCTCTTTCATTACTTCTAGGGATCGTTGTAAGGCTATTCTTCGTAGGGCCAAGCAGAATTTTATAAAAAGAAAGACCGCTGTCCTGACTAATTCTTCCTCTAGTAAATCGTTTTGGTCCTTAACCGAAAACATCTGTAACAACTTCTGCACTCCTTTTCCTCCTCTCTTCCGACCTGATAACTCTATAGCCAACTCTCCCCCTGACAAAGCCAATCTCTTTGGCACCTTATTCTCCTCTAATTCCACCTTAGATGATTCCCACTCTATCCCTTCTACCCCGGCACCTCCTACTGAACCTATGCACTTTCCTATAATCTCCACTCGCAGGGTTGCCGGTGTGTTATCCAGGTTGGATGTGAGTAAGGCGCATGGATCAGACAGAATACCCCCTTGTGTTCTGAGGGAGTGTGCTGAAGCTCTGGCCCCTGTGCTTGCTCGCCTCTGCCTCAAAACCCAAACTTTTCCTTCTTCTTGGAAGCATACCTTCCGAAGAAAGGTGATCATTCTAATCCCTCTAACTATCTCCCCATTGCCCTAACTTCATCTCTCTCTCAGATTTTCGAAACTATCTTGAACTCTCATTTTCTCCGTCACCTTGAACGCTTTTCTCTTTTGTCTGATCATCAGTATGGCTTTTATCAGGTGAGATCTACTGGTGATCTGCTCTCCCATTGCACCCATCTTTGGTCATCCTCTCTTAGGGATTATGAGGAAACTTTCATTGTGGCCCTCGACATCTCCAAAGCATTTGACAGGGTATGGCACAAGTCTTTGCTTTCTAAACTTCCCTCTTTTGGTTTCTCTCCCCCACTTTGTTTTCTAATCTCTAGCTTCCTTGAGAACCGATCCATGGCAGTTGTCGTCGAGGGATCGATCTCTCGCTCTTTCTCTACCAATACTGCAGTGGTGTCCCACAGGGTTCTGTTCTTTCACCTACTTTCTTCCTTCTTTTTATCAATAATTTACTTCACACTACAACTAATTCTATCCATTCTTACACTGATGATTCTACTCTTCACTTTTCTTCATTTTTTCCCCTTCCTCCTAACTCTCAAACTAGATCTGTTTCTAGAGCTGATATCATTACTTCTATCAATGCGGATCTGTGCAGCATCTCCGAATGGGGAGGTACAAACTTGGTTAAGTTCAATAGTAATAAAACTCAATATTTACCAATTACACTTTGTAAATTAGACGATCTCCCACTAATTACATTTCAGGACGTTATCATCCTCCCAAATTCTGAAATAAATATAGTAGGCCTCACCATTTCCTCCAATATGTCCTGGAAATCACACATCCTTAATATAGCTAAAGCTGCCTCCCGAAAGTTGGGAATGCTGTACAGATGCCGTAACTATTTCACTCCTGAGCAGTTGTTCCAAGTATATAAGGGATTCATTCGTCCTAACTTGGAGTACTGCTCCCATATCTGGGGTGGCTCTTCTTCTGTCCAACTATTAGATTGGGTGGAATCAAAGGCATTTCGTCTTATTAACTCTCCTCCTTTAGTCGACAATCTCTCTTCCCTTTCTCTTCGCCACAATGTTGCTTCACCATCTCTCTTTTACAGGTACTTTAATGGGCAATGTTCGGTGGATTTGGCATCCTGTGTACCGCCAGCAAGGCCGTGGGCTCGTAACACAAGTCTTGCCCGCGGTGCCTACCGTTTCTCTGTGGATGTCGGTCACACGAGAATAACCCGTTATAGTACCTCCTTCTTTCCTCACACAGCCAAACTGTGGAATGCTCTGCCTTCTTCTGTGTTTCCATACTTATACAATGTCTCACTTTAAAAAGCTGGTTTTCCGGCATCTTGGTGGTGTAGATTAACACAGTATAACCTTTTTCTTCTCTATTTTCAATTTCTTTCTGTTCTTTTTTTTTGCCCCCCAGGCCCCGTTGTGGGTCGTTTGTCCTGTGTCCGGGTGGGCTAATTCCCGTAAAAAAAAAAAGATGTATGAACGTGAGTTTGTTACTTCGAACCTTTAGATTCATTCGTCTCTGTTTCATGTTTGGTTGGTACCGAGACAGTTTCAAACATCTGAAGCAGGCAGTGTCGGCAATAGCTGGCTGGGAGAGTTAACGAACTTTTGGGTGAGACTGTATTGGTACGTTCCTTATGAAAAAATCCCATGCTCGGCATCTGATGAGTTATTGCGTTATTCTAAACTGCTGTTGCTCTGTTTTCATGGTGTAAATGCTGCCGTCAGATAGCTGACCCTACACTTACACTCTAATGCGCTGATGTTGATATCCACATCTTCCAAATTTTTGTTCACTTCCATTACATACTTTGTCTTACAACTTTACACCTTTATTGTACTGTACAATTGCCCAAATGAATGGTGTCACAATTTTCAGAGACTTTCAATCAGATAGTGGTAAGTACTCGACTAATGGACGCCCGCCGATACGAACAGGGTTAAACTTGAAATTTACAGTATACATGTACAGTATTTCATTTACTGTATTTTGTCATTCTATCTCTTCTTTTGTCTTAAATTAAGTGATTTTAGAATATATAAGGACTAGGTTATGATATACTTTAGTGGGATTTAAAAAAAGATTTCTGTAAGTATGGTATGCACAGAGCATGTGTTCCAACTTACGTACAAATCTGACTTAAGAATGTGCTCAACAACGGAACCTGTTCGTAATTCGGGGACCCCCTACTTATCTGGCAACTGCCAGACTCGCTTTATTTTTGCTAAAGCTGTTTTTCATAAGAATATTGTAAAGAACAAATCATGCACTTAAGATTGTAGTGTATTTTGAAACAAAATAATATGATATACGCTCAGGGACATTCAGGAATAATTTGCGGATTTATAATTGGACATGAAAATTAAAAGGTATACAGTACAGTACATTGTTATAGGCTGAAATGTATATCGAATAAAAAATATGAATTTACCAAATATTCATATGCACCACATTTATGACATGTCTTTAATGAATTTAACAAATATTTTACATATTCACGACCTCTATAGATGATGATGTAAGGTATTGTATTATTTTGCACCCCTGGATAAAATATAAAACATTAAAGGTTCCCATTCAGCAGTCATTCGTTATGGATGAAAAAAGTAAAACTTGGTTAAATTACTAACTTCTCTGAAAACTTATTAAACTAATACGTAATTATTTTAGAGTAATAAACACCTTTCATATTGTTCTAAAAATAAGACAACTTCTAAACAAGGGATTAAGTCATATGCAGAATATTCTACACCTAAAGTAAGTGTTATCGGCTTGTGTTTTCTATCATCTGAGACTGGCTGTCATTTTCTCCCCCTTCATCTACAGGACACTATAAATATTTGATTTGGTTTACGCAGAATATTTTATTCTGCACAGTGAGACCCCTTGTACCCAAGGGGTTAATTACATTGCGAGTGTTAGAGAATAATAAACTAAATCAGTGAAAAAAATAAGAAGGCATGTTGGTATTTAAACAAAAAGCATTCTTTTAGCAAAATTTCATTATTACAGTACCTAAGAAAACTAGAAAATGGTGATAAAATGTTATTTTTTTGGATTTTTCATTCATAAATCAAATCATGGGACAAGATTAATTTTTTCGTCACTTGGGAATTTTGTAAATCAGGAGCTGCCTGTATTGTAGTACAGTATTGTACTTGTACAGTACAGTATTAATTTTGCATTCAACTATAGTTTTAAGAATACCTTGTGCTAAATTGCATTCTTTGTTTTGACATTGTAACACAACTCTTTAATACTGTACATCCTTACATGTGTTAATGTACTTTCAGGTCATTCTCTCACTGTTAGCATATACAGTACCTTTGTAACCTGTCAGAGAGGAAATTGTTAAAAGAGTTAGTCAATGTGGTATGACTAGCGTTAGTATCTTATCAATAATCTTATCTTTTGCTGCATTCATTGGTAAATGCAACTCCAATGTTTGGTTCCAGTTAAAAGGGCTATGGTGTTTATGTTTCCTGCCATCAAAAGTACTGCTGCGTGGCATTGCCTTATGCATGTTTGGTGTTAGTGTGTTGCAGTCGTGTGGATACAGTGCTTACCTCTTATCCTTAGGGCACTGTTTTGATCACAGGGCATTCCCAGTCCTCACAGCTGTAAATGGGTACAGTATCGATACATCACTACAAAAGTTGGAGAGCAGAATTGGTTTAGTATGGGGGGCCTGGCACTCTGCTTTCTTGTATGCTGAAGGCTTTATATACAGTGTGCTGTATCCACATTGCTTCTAATGGGCAGTCAAGCATGTTGAACCCTCTTTCCTATGTACATTTATGAAGAGGCATAATACAGTATTGTGTCAGTGGTAAAAACAGGGGCCAATTAGGCTTCCAATGATTGCAATGGAATACTGTACTGTACTGTATAGCAAAATGAAAAAATTTAAGAAAGAAAATAGCCTGAGCAGATGAAACTTAAAATAGTGTACAGTAAGTCCTCGCTTAACATCGTGGTTCCGTTCCTGAAAATCACGACACTAACGGAATCAATTTTCCCCATAAGAAATAGATAAACTAAAGAAGTTACATATTACACATCCAAAAAGATAAATAAACTAAATCATTTTTGTATTGTACTCACTGATGGTCAGAGATGGAGCGAGTGTGTGGTGGGTAGTGGAGAGCACAGACCCTGTGGCTCCTCCTCCTGCTCTGACTGGGGTTCCTCCTCGGCTGCTGTTTGCTCCTCCTCCCTTGCAGGCTGATGTGAAGAAGCTGCTTCTGCCTCCCAATGACTAAAAAAAGAATCCAGCGTTGACTGCATAGTGCTCCTTTTCTTTTTTTCCCAGTAGACCTTATTATAACAACAAAGAGTTTCCTCCATGTTGCGTACAATCTTTGGGCTACGTTCTCTGTTTGGGTCGTCATCAGAGAAGATTTGCATTGCTTGCTGGATCATGTCAAACGCTTCTGCCATCCTCTTGGTAGTTAGCGTTCGTTGTGGTTCTTCGGTGTCGGCGTTTTCAGCGGCACTTTGTTCTGTTAGCAGTTGCAGATCTTTATTAGTTAACTCTTCTGTATGGGGTGCCAGGACTTGCTCAATATCCTCAGATTCCAACTCATGAAAGCCTGCCTGTCTAGCCAAGCTGAGGATATCCCTATTCACAGATTGGACTAAGTCCGTGAGTCCCGTAAAGTTGTTCACGCACTCTAACCATAATTTACACCACACACCGTTCAGGCAACTTTCTGAAACTTCTTGCCAGTGTTGTGGATTGCATGAAGAATGTTGTATCCCCGCCAATATTCTCGGATCGTAGGTTTATTTTCTCCAACAGTAGCCTCGAGAAGTTGGTCTAGGGTACGCCGTAAATAATAGGCCTTGGATGAGACGATAACGCCTTGGTCCATAGGCTGCATCAGTGCTGTCGTGTTGGGAGGCAGGAATACAACTAGTCTAGATTGGGAGGATGAGCTGGAGCATTATCAACGACAAGAAGAATTTTTAAGTCTAGGTTCTCCTTGGCACAATATTCCTTCATTGCAGATGACGACGTACATATTTAACCACTGGCTAAATATGGGCGCTGGTGATCCATGCCTTCTTATTTGCCTTGTACATGACAGGAAAGTGATCCTTAGAGTAACCTTTCAGGGCCCGTGGGTTGGCAGCGTGAAAAACTAACATTGGCTTAAGCTTGAAGTCACCAGCAGCGTTTGCACCAAGCAGCAGCATCAAGCGGTCTTTTGCCGCTTTAAATCCTGGCGCTCTTCTTTCTTCCTTGGAGATATAGGTCCTTTCAGGCATCCTCTTCCAAAAGAGACCAGTCTCATCCACATTGAAGAATTGCTTCACTGAGTAGCCTCCTTTCTCGATAATGTTCTTGAACTCAGGTGGGAATATCTCTGCCGCAACCGTGTCTGAACTAGCAGCTTCACCAGTCATCTTAATATTGTGGAAGTTATAACAATGCTTAAAGTGTTGAAACCATCCTCGGCTGGCCGTAAAGGTCTCATCCTTCAATCCTTCACCCTCTATGCCCTTAAGTCGTCAAACAAGGATTTTGCTACATGCTAGATAAGCATAAGGCTCACAGGGGCATTGCGTTGATTTTGGTCCTCCATCCACATAGCCAGCATCTTCTCCATCTTTCAATCATGGAACTTCGAGCATGACTTGTTTTTGTTGCACTCATAGAAGTACCACTTCCAGCACTAGCCTTAATCTTGTCTGAGCTGGTCCGGACAGTACTCAGTGTTGTGGGGGAGAGGTCTAGCGCAATACCAATGTCCACCGCACTTTCACTTTTCTCAAAACTGTTTAAAACCTCCATTTTCGTAGCAAGGCTTGGAAGCCACTTCGAATGGTTACAGTACAGTATTTAGAGTAAAAATGCTTAATCACGCACGAATCCTGTGGAAGCCTAACAAAGATTGGAGACACTTGGGGACGTTGTGACGCTCGGCGAGAGAGAGTAGTACGCCAAGATGAGAGAGAGGATGATGTGCCGTACAAAGTAGTCCGTGACGACTTTGTACCGAATCGGCAGGACGTTGTCTGAATCATGGGTATCTAAAGAGTAGTGACGTTATTACAAAACAGTGTTGTTGGGGGGGGACGTTAAACGAGGACTTACTGTACCAGACATCATTAGGTTCAGTGTGTATGTTTGGTACTGTACACCATTTAGTGTACCTATAGTAATTAAACCTCTTGTGTAAAGATTTCATGGAATTAAAGGTGAAATTAGATTGAAAGAAGAGAAAAGCTTTCATATAAATTTTATTACCAGTATTGAACATTGGTATCCTGCCAGCGTTTGCTTTAGTTTTTTATTGTTAATCCTACCAGGGATGGTCTAGCCTTTCCTAATATAGATTGAAAGGTTTTTTCTGAGAGAGTTCACAACCAAGCAGCATGTCATTTGCTCTGTTCCTTAGGGGTGCTAAGTTCTTTAGACCACTCCCCGTTATGTCAATGAGTCAGGTCTGATCTGTTTATTCATGATTGAAATACCATTCACCCTTTGTTCCTTATCACACCATTGACTTCATATGCAACAGTTTTTTATTATGTTGGAAGGTTTATTAGAGCTATGACTGCTCATTAATCACTCACTATGTCAAGGCCACTGTCAGCCAGCTTTGATTCCAGGATAATCTGTCATATTGTCTTTAGTTTTAGCTAACTAGTCCTGAACAGAAGGCATGAGGGAAGGATCCTAAGCTGCTTGGCAATGGCTCTGACAGTAAAAAGAATATCAAGATCAATGTGGTAGCTACTCCATTTGCTCCTCACATCTTTCCTTTCATCCTATTGTAACTTTAGTATTTTTATCTGGTTTGGGCTAGACGATTACACTCATTTGAGGAAACCCCGTTGGTATTACCAAAACGTTATTCAGCATTGTAATATCCCCAACTGATCGCATTTAGAGAAAAGCAAATTAATCTATGACTCTCAACATGGGTTTACAAAGGGAAAATCTTGTCTAACAAATCTGCTGACATTTTTTAGGAAAGTCTTCGAGGTAGTAGATAATGACGAAAATTACGATGTTATTTACTTAGACTTTAGCAAAGCATTTGACAGAGTACCGCATCAGAGGCTTCTGAGAAAAATTAAGGCTCATGGTATCGAGGGGAAAGTTTTAAATTGGATAAAATCATGGCTCACCGATAGAACGCAGAGGGTCAGCATAGATGGTGTTAAATCTGAGTGGGGTCGTGTAACCAGTGGGGTTCCCCAGGGGTCAGTACTAGGCCCACTCTTGTTCATAATCTACATAAACATCTAGATACTGGGATCAGCAGTGACATAAGCAAGTTTGCGGATGACACCAAAATAGGGCGGCAGATTAATTCGGGGCAGGATGCAAATGCATTACAGGAGGATCTAAATAAACTGCAGGGGTGGTCTGAAAAATGGCAAATGAAATTCAACACCAGCAAGTGCTGCGTACTCAATATTGGAAGAACAAATACTGTCAATGTATACAGCCTTAACAACATCAACCTAGAGAAGTCGACTTGTGAAAGAGACCTAGGGGTACTTGTAAGCCCGGACCTACGGCCTAGAAAATAGTGCGTTACTGTTCGAAATAAGGCAAACAGAGTATTGGGTTTTATATCTAGAAGTATAAGTAATAAGAGTGCAGAGGTCTTATTGCAACTGTATCTTGCGCTAGTTAGGCCGCACCTCGATTATGCGGTTCAGTTCTGGTGCCCTTATTATAGAATGAATATCAATTCACTAGAGTCGGTGTAGCGAAGAATGACGAAAATGATTCCGGGACTTAGAAACCTTCCATATCAGGATAGGTTAAAGAAACTAAACTTGCATTCCATAGAAAGATGAAGAGTGCGGGGAGATATGATAGAAGTATTCAAGTGGGTGAAAGGAATCAATAAAGGTGATATAGATAAAGTTCTTATAATATCCGAGCAGGATAGGACTCGGAACAACGGATTCAAGTTTAGGAAGTGAGATAGGAAGGAACTGGTTTACAAATAGGGTGGTGGACGAGTGGAACAAGCTTAGCAACTTTGTAGTAAGTGCTGGAAAGTTTCAAAGGGAGGCTGGATAGATTCATGGATGATAGAGAGTGGTAGTAACTCTCGACAGGAGCTGCCATGCACAGGCCAACCGGCCTATTGCAGACTCCTTATTTTCTTATGTTCTTAATTGATATACTGTACACTTTCCCTCCTCACCCCCAGTACCCCGGATCCCCCCTCCACAGAAAGACTCATACTGTACACAGATACACCTCTCCCCCCTCCCCCACCCACAGGTAAATGCTTCGACTTAACACTTCAAGGAGAGGATTGGTAAGCACTCGGTGGTAAACGCAGGAGTGGAGCCAACTATACCACGAACTTGTGTGTTGGCCTGTACAGTACGTGTTGATGCCACATTAATCTAAGGTGCGATAGTGGCAGGGACGACGTAAATTATACAGGGCAGTAATAATGACGGTCTAATCCGCTTCATAATTCGCAGCCCGGCTCTAGTTGTCCACTGGGAGGCCCATAACATGGTGGCTTTGTTGATGGATCAATAAAGTAGTTTCTCTGCCTCATTGTGCACAACTTTGGTTTTGAACGTGTTACATAGGAATGCCACTCGGAACAACACCCCCACCACCACGCTTGGTGAGTTGGTGGCTCATTGTGACCGATCTTTCTGTTTGGAGTCTTGTTATGATATATTGGTGGACCATGTTAAGGCATAACCCAGGTTTGTTGTTATAGTTGTTATATGGTGCAGTATCATGCTATATAACAGTTCCTCGGCATCAACCGTGTTGCCATGAGAGTTCGAGTTCCACACTGTACAGTACAGTATTGTATGTAGTTATCAGAGATGGAAAAATCGGGAAATATATATATATATATATATATATATATATATATATATATATATATATATATATATATATATATATATATATATATATATATATATATATATATATATATATATATATATATATATATATATATATATATATGCTGATAACCACAAGGAAAAAGAAAACACGAAGTTCCCAAGCGCTTTCGTGTAATTCACATCTTCAGGGGTGAGTACAGACTAAAATAGAAGTGCAGAACAAGTTATATATATACAGAGGAGGGTGAGAACAAGTCCACAGAGGTCAAGTATAGGTAATGACCCTACTAATCTTTACAAAAGCACCGCAGCGGTCGGTAGTCAGGTCAGAGGGAAAACTGACCCAACCTTCTCACCTGGTTACAAATCTTCTTAATTACAAAATTGTCCAATTTGTACATACCGTTACTCAAATTCATGTTAACGGATTCGGTATGTTTAATGAGACTAGATTCTATAATGTTCCTACTGTCAATTGAATTACAAGGTAATATTGAGGAGGCATTATCCCAGTCAATGCAATGTTTATTATCCCTCAAATGAACGAACAGAGCATTGGATTCCTGGCCTGTCCTAACACTGTATTTATGTTGTTTAAGTCTAGTTACAAGATCTTTACCTGTTTGGCCTAAGTAAAACTATTACATTCCTTGCAAGGGACTTTATAAATGCAGCCATTTGTATTATTGGGGGAGTTCTTGATTAACATCTGTTTAACAGTGCATGAGTTTTTAAATGCCACATTGACGTTCCAGGTTTTTAGTTGTAAAGGAATTTGAGAGAAATTTTTGTGAAATGGTAATACTAGGAGATTCTTATGGTCATGGGTGGGCTTGGGATCAGTTCTATAAAAAGATTTCTTAGTAATGTTCAGGCATTTGTCTATGAAAGATCTAGGGTATTTAAGGTTTGAGCCAATATTATAGATATATTTATATTCCTCATCAATGAATTCCGGGCTGCAAATTCTCAAAGCATGTAAAAACATTGTTTTTTTTATAAATACTGAACTTAAAGGTGTTACCTATTCTGTGGATCAGACAGTCTAGGAAAGGCAATTTACAGTCATGCTCTAATTCCACAGTGAATTTGATCGAGGGGGCTAAGTTATTAAGTTGTGGCAGGAACGCTTTTAGGTCCTCATTACATGGCCAGAGACATAATACATCATCTACATATCTAAACCAGACTGCTGAAGGTGGTAAGATATTACTTAATAGTTTCTTTTCAAAGAATTCCATGTACTGTATAGGTTGCTTAATACAGGTGAGACTGGATTACCCACTGCCATGCCAAATTTTTGAGCATAATATTCTCCATTGAATTCAAATTTACAATCCTTAATACATAGTTTGATGAGTTCGATGAGGTCATCTTTCGAAACAGGCAATGAAATATTATCCAGGGAATCTATGAGGAACTCCAGTAAATCATCAACTGGGACCTTTGTAAAGAGTGATCAAATAAAATTTTCATGTTATTTATTGGGTTACATTTTGGTTTTAAACTTATCAAGTTTTCTATATCGTGTAAACTATTGCAGTGTTGCGTATGATTTGTGTTGGTATTGCGTTCATTGGCTGGCTTGCTTGGAGTTGGTCGTTGCCACTGTTTCACTCTGACTACCATGGTTCGCCATAACCGCCATATAATCAGATTCTAGAATATTTGGGGAAATCCTCCACTTCCTAACTACGATAAAATCTTAGGTATATAATTATTGGACACCATTTTCAGTGTCATCTTTGTATCGGACTCATTTTCTCACTTCGGAGTTCAAGTATGCAGTGTTTTTTTTTTTAATCAATGGCTCGGATCTCTAGTTTTTTTATTATCCTCCTGTGTAATTGTTTCATTAATTTCAGATATTTCTTCTGGACGAGCAATGTGTTTTGATAGATTTTCAGAACATACGGGAGATTACATATGCACACTGTTGACACCAGGCTACTGACCGTGTATTTTTTTAAGTCGATGGCTCCACCTTCACAGCTTTTTCTGTTTTACCTTTTCATCGACCAAGACTCGCCCATCCTCTTCTTTAAATGAATGCTGTCTCATTCCTTGTGTTTTTCTCCTTCCCATTTGTTATTCATTTGTTTTTAAGAGCTTCTGTCATTTAGGTATTTTTAAGCGTGATTTTTCTAATTCCTCACGTGCTCTAGCCTTTTACTATATCTTAATTCATTATATCTTGCCTGTGATTCATTCATTTTTGTTTTGTATATATATATATATATATATATATATATATATATATATATATATATATATATATATATATATATATATATATATATATATATATGCCTAGTGTTGGTGTGAGCAAGTGTGTGCTGTGGTAAAGGCGGCCATGAGGTACTGTATAGGAGTAGGTAGTACAGTAAGTAGCGTGTGTGGGGGAGGCTTCTCGATCACCCCCCCTCCCATGATCCCCCCTCCTCGGTCTCCCCCTATCAGCTCCCTGTACCCTCCCTTAGGTCTCCAACTATCAGCTCCCTGTACCATCCCTTAGGTCTCCCTCTCTCTTCTCTCCCTGTTTCCTCCCCTTCTCAGTTCCCTGTAGTTTCCCCCCTCAGTCTTCCCCCTTCCCCTCCCTCACCAGGTTGTGTTATGGATGGCTGAGTGTGGAGGGCGGCCTGAACTCTCTCTCTCTCTCTCTCTCTCTCTCTCACTGTATCGTAATGGCTGTTGTATAAATGCCATCACCTGTAATAGATAATGAGATGCAAGTGTTGGGCTGTTCTCGTGAAGGTCAGCCACCATACCAAACCCCCACACAACAACTAACCCCTTGGCTACACTGAATTAAGGGTGGGTCACCTCTTATAGATAGATCTTCAGTAAAATTGTCATACAAGTTTAAATTAATTGAGTATTAAACGTGTTTATCTCTTGAGTGTCGGGGATCTATGTGGCACACCCTCGACAAACGGGCTCTCGTCATCGACCTGTGCTATACATGCCCCCCTCCCTCCCTCCCTCCCTCCCTCCCTCCCTGAATGATTGACCTTTTTATTCATAGGGTATCCGCCTGTCCGCCCCCACCACACCATTCCCCTTTCCTCACCTCTCTCTCTCTCTCTCTCTTTTGTCCTAGGTCTTTATTCTTTTCTCATTCCCTTCATGCGTTCTACTTCTCTCTCGCTCTCATCCCATTTCTTCCGCCTTCTTTTTCTTCTTTCCCCCACTGCCTTCAACCCTGTCTTCCGTTCTCATTATCAGGACGCCAACCACGAAGGTAGCTATTCTCAACACCTCTTTAACTTTTGACTGTGTCTGTTTGTCTGAGGGGAGCTGTGTGTGTTTGGGGTATAGGTGTGTGTTGTGTTGGCCGTGTGTGTAATGTGCTGTGTGTGTGGATATGTGTGTTGTGTCTGGGTATATGTATGTTGTGTTTGGTCATGTGTGTGTTGTGTTTGGGGATATGTATGTTCTGTTTGGGCGTGTGTGTGTGTGTGTGTGTGTTCATTTAACCAGATCAATATTAAATGATAGTGCGTCCCCGACAAATTCTAAAACAGTGCCTTGTACACAGAATCAAAGCATAAGAACATAAGAATGGAGGAAACTGCAGCGGGCCTATTGGCCCATACTGGGCAGTCCCGTTTACACCCAACCCCTATTGCTCATATAAGCATCCAACCTATGTTTGAAACAATTCAGGGTATTCGAGTTAATGATGATATTTGGTAACTTGTTCCATTCATCCACTACTCTGTTTCCAAACCAGTGTTTACCTATTTCACCCCTAAATCTAAATTTGTCTTATTTAAAACCATTGTTACGAGTTCGCTCCTGGTTGGATAGTTTGAGTACCTTTGTAATGTCCCCTTTGTTTAGCCCTGCCTTCCACTTATACACCTCTATCAGGTCGCCCCTCGCGCTACGTCTCTCGAGGGAGTACAAATTAAGATGCTTTAACCTGTCTCTATACTCAAGGTACCTAATGCCCGGGATTAGTTTTGTCATTCTCCTCTGAATTCTTTCCAAGGATTCTATATCCATTCTGTAATACGGTGACCAGAACTGAACTGCGTAATCCAGGTGTGGTCTCACAAGAGCAAGATACAGTTTTAGGATGACCTCGCTAGTCTTGTAACTAACACTCCTTTGTATGAACCCAAGTACTTTATTAGCCTTGTTACGAGCAAAAACACATTGTTTGCTTTGCTTAAGGTTCCTACTTATCATTACTCCTAAATCTCTCTCGCACACACCAGTACATTTTTCATAATCACCAAACGTGGAGAGAGTTGGTCGTTGAAAAACAGCTTTAAGTCAACACACCCTGTAAAAGAATGTTTTGTTATGAAGTGTAGCTACAGGTCATTGCGAGAGTAAGACTGTACAGGTTATCGTCAGCCTGTAACATGTGAGGGTGTCGCTACATTTGTATAGTTCCCACGCCCACCAGGTCAGACGTCGAGTCGGCGGGCGAGCGAGCTGGGGCGTTGTTCGAGGTGGCTACAGCAGCGTCGGCCGCGAGTTAAGCAGCAGCACAGCGGTGTCGACCCCGCCAGGCACCGCCACCACTTCTATCGATTCTCCTGCTCCAGCCCCTCTGCTTTCCTGCCTTCCCACACACACATCCACCGTCCCTCATCTCGTACTTCACCTCTCTCTCTCTCCTCCTCCTGGTAGCTCCTCCCATCTCCAGTTTGCATGGCGAGGCATTAATGACAGGCAGGGGTTCGTTTCACTATCCGAGCGCTGGTGAACTGTTGTATTTTAAAGGGAGAAATTTAAAACACGAGTTCCTCCCTGTTTATGCTGTTAGCATTCAAAGTCGTATAGATTTCAAACAATAACAAGACCATTACCAAGATTTCTGTATATGTCAGTACGTTTAAAAAATTCGTCCCACGCTGGGTATTAGTCTATTTCAGGCCAGCGACTGGGTGGGTGGGTGGGTGCGGCGCTTGCATGTACTGTAATCTCTCTCTTCCCGGCTATATTTAAAGAAAAGTTTCATGATTTTTTTGTTTGGTGTCTATGTGATTATTCTAGTGACCAATATTCAGTTTAAGTTATCGCTTGGCTGTGGCGAAGTGTACGTTGTGGTGTAGTGATGATGGTGAGGGCGTTGAAAAGGGGTGATGAGTGTGGACGTGGTGGTGAGGGTGAGGTGGAAAAGAGTTGGTGGTGAGTGGTAAAGGAATTGGATGGAGTGCATGGTTGAGAGTGGGAGAAATGATTAGCCTAGAGTGTGATGATGGAGGCAACGTTGGAGTGGGGTGTAGGTGGTGGAGATATGACACACACACACGCGCACGATTTTGTTGTGGTGACGAGGGGCGCTGAGTGTGGTAAACCTGACAGGGTTTGGTGGCGAGGTCGCTGAATCAGGCGGGTCAGTTGCAGCCGGCGGGCGTCTCCAGCGACCTCACTTCTTGTGTCCAGACGGCAGCTGAGCTCACTGTTCTACTCTGCCCTTTGCTTCCTCCGGCTGGTTTATAATGGCAGGTATCCGCTTCCAGGCTCCTCCTCCTCATAATGTGGCGACGTTTATGTAACCCTGAGAAGCACCGCGGACCTTGCTACAACACCACTACAGGACTTGCTTCTTTTCTCCAGAATTTCCTTTAAATTTTCGTCCTTATTTACTGTCTTTTACCGAGATGATTTACGGATATTGGAGAGGTAGCTAGTACATGTGTGTGCATGTTTCACCCTTCTTAAATGTAGTGGAAAGATTAATTTTTTTGACACGTGGGAGAAAATTTTTAAAGGTGTTGTGTTAAGATAGAGACCCCCAGGTGTATCAATGTTTACTCACGCATTAACATATTGTTTGGGAAATGTGTTAACAATGGCGGTGTGTAAACAGGAATGAGACAGGTTTCATTAACTCTTTTTGCCTGTGTGATATTAAAAATGCAATAGGTACAGTATATCTGGTGGCAGAATACACAATGAACATGAGTTGTAGGCATCCTGACTCCCGTGTTTCGAAAGAAGGTATTGGCCATTGAGGTGTTGTGTTAGAAAAGTTATCACCTGAACATTCTCTATCCCAGCTTATTTCATCTAAAGATTAACCACCCCTAATGCTAATCTAACCTAACATTATCCCCCCCCCCCCAATAGTGTTAGGGTGGTTAATCTTTAGGTGAATTAAGCTGGGGGTGATTACTCGGGTGGTCAGGAACACTAAACAAGAGGAACATTGTCCAGGGCAAAGATTAAGTCAGGTTACGCTAGTTTAGGTTAGGGTACGTTGGTTTAGGTTACGTTACTTTAGTGTAGGTTAGGGTACGTTACTTTGTTAGGTTAGTTGGTGTTGGGTCAGAATAAGTTAGCTCTGCTTAGGTTAGGTTAGGCTAAATCATATCAAACAGACGAACATCCAGCTGAGAATTGTCTTAGTGGGCTAGAGAAGGGAACAGGAAGATGTCGGAGGCTTGGTTAAGGGGGGGGGGGTATGATAGTGGTTTGTGGGATGACAGCTCCACAAGTCTTAAATTATTGATGACAGGGTGTGGCGTTGCTGGAGACTTGGGTTTAAAGTAGAGGAGTCGACCACACCTGGAGTACCTGTGACCTCTTTCTTGTGTCGGGTAATTTCCTGAGAGGGGAAGGTGGGAAGTCAGTCTTTAAGTCTCTCTCTCTCTTGCTCTCGCTCTCTCTCTCTCAGGTGGAAAGTCGGTGTAGAAAACAGTACCGCATTGGACCCGCTAAAACTGAACCCCTTAAGCATATTCAAGTGACATCCTGAAGACACGGTGATACGGGACCCAGCATTAGGTCAGCTGTTGAGGGTGAAAGTGGGTGCCATCTTGTCTAGGAGGGAGGGGGGAGGCAGGAGGCAATTTAGACAATTTCCAATAGTGTTGTCACCGGTGGCGCTCTTGGGAAACCCTCTTAATACATCCCATGGCTACTGCATCGTGGAAGAGTGTTTTGATTTTATTTTTTATTTTATTTCATTTTTGACGTGTTAAATAAAGCTGAACGCGTGGTAATTATACGGATATCATAGACTAGCATAATATACAGATGCAAATTTACTATATATACTTTTAAGCCAATTTGGATTACTTAAAAAAAATAGGATGACTGGATATTATAGCTTATTTCACCTGATGGTAATAAACACTTTAATTTTACCTGTGTTGTCCGAAGTGTTTGGTTAATTAGCTTTATTGACAGGTGAAATAAGCCTAAAGGTGTCGTAATCTTCAGGTGATTCCATTTTTTTTCGTATTATCCACGTCTATATTTCCGTGTTTTTTTTTTGTTTGTCTGTGTGTGTGGGGGGGGTGTCTTATTATAAACTTTGAATACTTAATGAAGTGAACTTGACGTGACTACAGTACTTCATATCGTGTTGTGTCGCTGATAATTGCCTGACACAGTGAATCAGCATGTGTGTGTGTTCGTCTGACTGACATTGACTGGAGAATGAATAACAAGGTTCATTATCATCATCGCCACCTGCTGTTATTATTATTATTATTATTATTATTGGTAGTAGTAGTAGTAGTTAACTACGTTACTGATAAGGGCAAATGGTTTCAGTCTTAACAAACAAGAATTTACAGATGCCATTGCTCTAAGGTACGGTCGGCCAGTAGAAGGTTTGCCCTCCCAATGTGTGTGTGGCTCTTCCTATGACGGCGATCACGCCATGGTCTGCAAGAAGGGGGGCTTCATATGCATGAGGCATGGCGAAGTAAGGGACCTTACAGCAAATATGTTGAAGGAAATCTGCCGGGTTGTCATGGTAGAACCGACCCTCCTTCCATTGGACGGTGAGATCTTCCAACATCCCAGCACATCCCTGGGGGATGGGACCAAGTGCAAGATGTTTTACCAGACTGAACTTGAGGTTTAATTACAGATAGACAGCTACAGGATATTTATTAAGGTAATTAAATGGTGGCGAAGGTGTGGCTATTGGGGAGGCTGGAGGCCACGTAAAAAAAGTAGTAGTAGTAATGTTTGTAATAGTGGTGCTAGTAGTAGAAATGGTGGTAGTAGTGTTATTATTATTATTATTATTATTATTATTATTATTATTATTACTACTACCACTACTACTACATACTACTACTACTACTACTACTACTACTACTACTACTACTACTACTACTACTTTTTTTTTTTTTTTTTTTTAACGTGGCCCAGCCTCCCCAATAGCCACACCTTCGCCACCATTTATTTACCTTAATATTAACTATCCTAATACATAAGCAACTATCCTATCTGTGTTAAATTAGTTGAGCCGCAGATCGATGCGGCATTCGGTGACTGTAGCCTCATAGTCGATATCTGCAGCAGTTGACGGAGTAGGGGCAGCTTCGTGTCCCTGAGGCAGAGCAAAGCCGACCGAAGGAGAGAGAAGGACAGTCGACATCTCATCCAGGCTTGACATAACTTCTGGGCTGCTGCTTGTTCGGAGATCAGCTCCGCGAGTCTGGCGTAGAAACATCTTGCACTTGGGCCCATCCCACCAGAGGTTGTGAACACTAGCGGAGTGAAGGCCTGATCGACATTTTGAATTCTCTCCCATATGCCCTTCTCTTGTCGTTCTCGTTCTCCCATGTGCAGCATCGAGAGCTAGGTTACGGTGACAAACGGCCCGGGATCAAAAATCCTGATGTCGAAGAAGGCTCGCTGTCCCGCGTCCAGAATCTCGAGCACTGACGTCAACACGGGCTTCGTTAGATGTGTTTGAAGTCCTGTGTTGGAAACATGAAATGAAAAAGTACTACTGTAATATATATATTTTTTTAAATTCCGGTTCTCGCCAGCATTGCTATTTTGTTTATCTACTTAGGATGCATAGGTTTGGTGAGGATTATTATTTTGATTCAATTTTCTTGATCTGCCCAGTAATTACCCAGCCTTTCATCTAACAACACCTGAGGAGGGTTTTAAATTACCCCCAGCCTTTTTTTTTTTGAAGTTTATCAATCTTTATGAAATTTATAATTATTGTGTTTGTTTGTTTGTTTGTTTACCTTTGATTTTATTCGTCAATTATATTATCTGTTACTTTTGACATGTGTCTCGATTTTAAGGGTTATTTCTTGTGTGTAAAATTCCTTTCCGTTTCCCTTGCTGTCTACACTCTCTCTCTCTTGTCTGGTAGTCGCCAAGCCAAGGTCATCTGGGGGAAAATGTTGAGGGTTAAAGAGGAGTGTTAGACGGTGGCTGCGGCTCGAGTACGGCTCAAGGGACTTAGGTGTTAAGACTTAAGAGAAGGCTATTTTATGAGGGTGGGGTGCACGGGGCCATTTTATGAGGGTGGGGTACGCCATTTTATGAGGGGGTGGGCCATTTTATGAGGGTGGGGTGCACGGGGCCATTTTATGAGGTGGGGTGCACGGGGCCATTTTATGAGGTGGAGTGCACGGGGCCATTTTATGAGGGTGGGGTGCACGAGGCCATTTTATGAGGGTGGAGTGCACAAATTTTATGAGGGTGGAGTGCACGAGAAAGCTCTGTGTGTGTAATTAACTAGAGACTGCTCGTTACATTAACAATCCCTATCGTAGTAAAACACTCAATAAAAACTTGACATATACTAAATTAGGGAAACTTTACGATCGTAGTAGAATTCCATAAAAAAGTTTGAGTATAGATTTGGAATGGAAAAGTAAATTAAAAGTTTCCTGAGTCGTTGTGTCCTGTTACGACCCAAAGTTTTAAATGAGGGAAAGGGGGGGCAATTAATTAAGGTAATGGTCGTCACAGAGGCAGTGTGTGGCTCCCATAACAGTACCCGCTAGTCACACATAATTCTCCCCTCCTTCACACCCTCCGACTTCCCTCCACTACCCCCCCTCATCCCCCCTCTATACCTTCCCCCACTATCCCCCACAGCTATCATGTTACCTGCCTCCCCCCCCCACATGATGCCAACCCCCCCCCCACACACCCTCTCCCACACACACCCTCTCCCACACGAGTCACGCAACACATATCTCCCTCACCCACCAGACGTCTGCCACCGAGCTTTATACCTGTACTTACCTTCATCATTTCTGGAGGAACCGAGAGAGAGAGAGAGAGAGAGAGAGAGCATTATATTTCACCATCAGGATTAACTTACCACCTTCATCTCACCATAGTAATTTTTTTTACTGTACACAACAACACTCTTAAAAAAAATATTCCCTGAGACGTAAGAGGATCTCATACCCAAACTTGGTTATGAGTGGCATGAAAATTCCTATTGGTTTTTGTACGATCATTATTTAAAGTGACACACCACCACAAATGTCGTGTGTGTGTGTGTGTGTGTTATCCCTCCCTCCCCCAAAGGCACACATGTGTTTAGGGAAATTACCCACATATTAGTGGGCGTGGCATTTTAATGAATATAACCTCTATCTATCTATCAATCTATATATCTATCTATCTATCTATCTATCTATCTGTGGAATGGACACAGCCAATTCACCTGTAGTATGGGTACCTGTACTTATTTTCACAGTGCCGAAGGTTTGGGGCCTCGTGCTGTTATCTGAAAAATAAACAGAACAATAGGCATCAGCGACCAACTACCAGCACAGGATTGGGGGAGGGCGTGTAGTGGGGGAGGGCGTGTAGTGGGGGAGGGCGTGTAGTAGGAGCCAACTCACTGACCTGGCTCATTCTACACCTTACCTTGAGGACATAGGTTGTTGTCGCTAGTAATTGCAGGTGTTGTGAGGATCCACGTGTTTATAGCCTCATCTAGAACATGGCTTAGGGATTCCTGCCGAGTCATGTTCCCGAAAGGCTTGGCCGGGGGAGGGGGTATTAGGCGGAGAGAAAACGTGTGGGGGAGAGGTGGGTGAGGGGGGGTTACCTATGCCCAGGTGTGTGTGTGCGCTACCCTGGAGCCTTGCACCTTAATATCTCTCCCCACCCCCTCCCCATGTGACCCACGTTTTCTAGCTTACAACAGAGGACAGGTAATGATGGCCTCGCTGGTTGAAGTGAAGAGACTAAGTTAGTATATCGTCTCTCTTATATACCTGACCTAAGGCGAGAGATATAGTCAATGATATATGTATAGGCACAAGTTACACGGCAGAATGGTGATATATTCTTCTCATTATATACCGGAAAGTTTAACTAGTGGTGGTATCTGTGGTTAATATATTAGGTCATAATATATATTTATGTGTGTGTGTATTAAATCGAAACTTCCATTACGTCGGGTATATGATATATTTATGACACTATTATATGCTGGGGATGTACCGTACCTTGGTCAATATGTCCAGTCCTCTTAATGGTCTAGGGCTTCGTGAGTTAAGTTTTGCTACAGGTTCACTGACCCACTTCGCTGCCCTTTACACTGATGAGCGAGGCACTGGTGTTGTAGGACAGTATAAAGTGGTGTGTTATTTTGTGACAGTGAGGCCCACTTTCTCTGATATCACTAAAGGGAAAGTGTACCGTAGTTTCCTGGGCGGAGGGGAGTTGGGCTTCATAGCACGGTCGTTTTGGGTGTAATTCCCGTGATGAGGCAGCCTCTCACAACCTCACCAGCGGCTGTTTCCCCCTTCCCCGTTCCTCATCGATCTTACGAACGAGGGGACGCACACGCTAGGGTGGTGGATGGGGGAGAGGGAGCTGTGAGCAGGACCACTATGGCGGGTGACTGACAGAATCCTCCCTCACGGCGACACACAACTCTCTTCAAAAACAAAGTATTACTATCCATTGATGAAGAATCGCAAAAAAACTACTTTGATTATACTTTTACTTTGCACTATACGCAAGTCTCCCGTAGTCAAATCTGATAAGGTAAGCGGCTGTATCGCCCCCTATATCGCGATGAGGATCTGCCTCGCCACTTGCCACCCCCCTCCCGCCCAGTTGAAGCTGTTCTCTCCCAGCCCCACGAGAGAGAGAGAGAGAGAGAGAGAGAGATAGAGAGAGAGATAGATAGATAGATAGATAGAGATCCATCACATTTAATGAAAACATTGCCAGTGTTTTAATAGGAATGAATTGTTGTTTATTTGAAGTAGAGTTTTGTATTATGGTCGACTCGCTGTAGTAAAACGTGAATATTCGTTTAACGATGTACCGTACCTTTATGTAGCTCTATGTAGATGAGGTCACCATGTAGCTTGTTCTTCACTTTTTACAGTATAGTTCCTACAGTGCTGATGTCTAGGAATAAACTGAGACTGTATTTACCATCCAGACCAGATGCGGCTGTCAAAAGATTTAGCATATTTTTCACGTGTGTTTTAGTGGATATATGCCCATTGTTACCTGGCTGGTGGTGGCCTGTGGATGGTCAAAGTTTGTGTTAAGTGAGATCGTAAGGAAGGAAGTGCCTCGATAGAACTTATATACTGAGGAGGGGCGAAGGCGGTGGAGGCTGCTGCAGAAGGTAATTTTGGCATTTCTCTTGGATTGGTGTTGTGGTGTTACTCTACTGAGGAAATACCAACATGCACAACACAACAACCTGTAAATTCTTGTGAGTTGTATGTAGAGACACTATAAGCAGTGGAGATGATACTGAATCTTGAGGTATGCAGCCATAAGAGTAACTAAGAGTGATACAATACTGCAAACAGTTAATGTACAGGGATATTAGTGCATCACAGAACTGTATCGTGATGTGATAGGTCGCCATGCAATTACTTTCAGCTGTGTGATAACATTATAAACAAAAATATTTACCCTTTTTGTCTTTTCTCTGTAAAACATATAACTACCCTGTATTTGTCGCGTTTGTTGTGGCGTTAGATCATTACAACACATTGTCAGAGCCCCTTCACCCCACCCCTTCACCCCACCCCTTCACCCCACCCCTTCATCTCCTGCGTGTGCGCCCTCATATCTCACAACCTGGGCGTTACCCCTCGTGTGCCTCTCCACTTGCGTATCTTGATTATTTACGGTAGAGGACTGACACCAGTGTAGCCAAGCCTCACCAGTTGCGTGCCAAGGAACAACACCTTTTCATCAATGCTTGACGCTGACTACAGCTGCCCTCGGTGCCATCTGATGTCTGTGTCGATTGATATGTTTGGGATGATATTTTATGATACCTGTTGTTGTCTCCTGATTAACGTAGTGTGATTGGAGGTAAATAAATCTTGTTAAGCATTTACCTCTATCGACCTTGCCTCTATCCTGCTTCAGTTAAAGGGCAAGGTTAATGTCTCGTATAAATTAAAATGCTCATCGCTTCCTCACGCTATCGTCCGCGCCAAAGAAATTTAGAGACTTTACAATAATTCATTTCGTGTATATTTTGTGATTACTTTGATATTCGAACTTGGCATTGACATCCCGTAAGGAGGATAAGCCTCTTTAAACTGAATTCTTTAGGACTCAGGGAGACTAAATTAGCTGATTGGAGACGACTGTTTCATCGGGTCCAGTGAACAATTACTATCTGGTTATGTAGTTTGTGTGTGGGTGGGTGAGGAGCACTAAGACTCGCGGTGGTTGTAGCTGGGTGGGTGAGGGAGCACTAAGACTGGTGGTTGTAGGGTGGGTGAGGGAGCACAAGACTCTGCAGGTTGTAGCTGGGTGGGTGAGGGAGCACTAAGACTCGCGGTGGTTGTAGCTGGGTGGGTGAGGGAGCACTAAGACCATGGTGGTTGTAGCTGGGTGGGTGAGGGAGCACCAAGACTCGCGGTGGTTGTAGCTGGGTGGGTGAGGGAGCACTAAGACTGCGGTGGTTGTAGCTGGTGGGTGAGGGAGCACTAAGACTCGTGGTGGTTGTAGCTGGGTGGGTGAGGAGCACTAAGACTCGAGATGGTTGTAGCTGGGTGGGTGAGGAGCACTAAGACTGAGATGGTTGTAGCTGGGTGGGTGAGGAGTACTAAGACTCATGGGTGCTGGGTGAGGGCACTAAGACTGGTGGTTGTAGGGTGGGTGAGGGAGCACTAAGACTCGGTGGTTGTAGCTGGGTGGGTGAGGGAGCACTAGACTCGAGATGGTTGTAGCTGGTGGGTGAGGGAGCACTAAGACTCATGTAGCTGGGTGGTGAGGAGCACAGACCGCGGTGGTTGTAGTGGGTGAGGAGCACTAAGACTCGCGGTGGTTGTAGCTGGGTGGGTGAGGGAGCACTAAGACTCAGTGGTTGTAGCTGGGTGGGTGAGGGAGCACTAAGACTCAGGTGGTTGTAGCTGGGTGGGTGAGGGAGCACTAAGACTCGCGGTGGTTGTAGCTGGGTGGGTTGTGTTAAATCTCACAAGAACGAACATACATTTCCTGTCTCCGTCGCTGGTGCTGGTAAACTGTTCTTTTTCTGGCCATATCTCTCAGTAATGGCCACTCGCTCTTCTTTGTACCTAGGAACGTAAAAACACGCACACATGCCCTCACGTACACACAGACATGCCGCCACTCACAGACAGACATGCCTCTACTCACACACACACACGCAAGCACCTACACACACAAGCACCTACACACACAAGCACCTACACACACACACCCACACACACACAAGACCCACACCCAAGCATCTACACACACAAAGCACCCACACACAAGCATCTACACACACAAGCACCTACACACACAAGCACCTACACACACAAGCATCTACACACAAGCATCTACACACACAAGCACCTACACACACTCACACACACATCTACACACACAAGCACTCATACACACAGGTATCTACACACACACCTGCACACACACACACACAAGCATATGTTTAGAGACACTTGTCTGGTTAATCTTCAAAGCAAAACAGAATTAAGCGAATTAGTGATAAACCTTTTGTTATTATTTGGAATTTTCAGTCTTTGTTCATTCACGTCACCACGGTATCCAGTGTTTGTGTCCATGAATAAGTCAGTACGTTGCCCCCTCAATAAAAGTAGTTTATGTGTGACTTGTGAAGAGGTTGCGTGAGGACAGTTGCTGAGGTATGCGGGCACCAACTTGCTGCTCCTTCCCTGCTGCCCTCTATCCTACTGTATTTATTGCGGGATATATCATGCAAGAAACCTTTACTTAGCGTCTGGTCGATGAGCTTGCAGGAAGTAGGTCAGTGAGGGACGCGGGGATATACAATTGCTATTCGCTCGTGCAAGTGCTTGTACTGTCACAGGTGGGGTTTTTTTTTTAGGTCACTGTGTAGGAGTTGGCTGATAGTATTCATGTCATTGCTGCTGGTATTGATCGGCATACGAGCAGAAAGCTTTTTTTTTTCATACTGCACTTCTACACGCTTTGGCGGTGAAGGTACACACACACACACACACACTGGCTGCGTGGGCTGGTGAATGACGGTTGTGTGGCACGCATTTCATAGAGTAATTTCATTCACGTCGGTCCCCCGTCAGCTGTGTAAGACTGTAGTAACATTTTCCACTTGGGAATTTCATTGAAGGGATTTTAACAGCAGCGGAAGAACCTGTTCTCGACATAACAATACAGTACACCGTGATGGTCAGCTTAGGGTTTAATTACGCCCACTCGGGAGAGGGAAGCTTAGTGTAGTACCGTAATGATATATCAGCTTTACTCTACCTGTTTATCATCCCTGACGTTGCTTTTGTTCTTAATTGATGTGGTGGCAGACATAACTAGACTGTGGGCGCTTGTGTGGGCAGTATCAGTTGACGGCCAAACAAATGTCATTAACAACCACTTTTAAGTTGAACTAATTGTAAGATTTTTTTTTATGTCGCGAAATTTGTGGAGGAAAAATTATATATAAGTCGTCACAATTTATTTATTATTTGGTGTTATTTTTAATCTTATACGGAGGTTGAAAACGGGTGTGTTGTGTGATTATTGGAATGTCGTTATAGTCTTTCCGGGTTGGTGGTGGAGTGTGGTGTGGTGGTGTAGGTGTATGGTGTCAAGTCAAGTGTTATGGCGTGTAGGTTTTCTAGTGTCTGGGCGTGTCTGTAGGTATGTGTGTGAACAACTTAAAGCAATTAGCAGCTCGCTCTTATAATGTCTAATAACTCGCCCTCCTATACTGATACAAGATGTACAATTGGCTGAAGACGGTGTGGTTAATTTAGTGTGGTGTTTTCCCAGTCGCTTTCCGGGTGGTAAAAACTCAATTTGTCATTTTATTCTGTAGGTTGTGTCTTAGAGAATGTTAAACCTTGCTATTGCATATAACATGCGTTGGGAAACCATGATGCATGTGTGTGTGTCTGCAGCGGCGGGATGGGCGGGATGTGGTAAGTCATGACGTCATCATTACGGTATGTCGGAGTGGGTGGTGTGGTGGTGGGAGTTGCCTGAGGCTGCCAGCTATCGATGCACCTTAGCGGAAGTTACCTCTGCTACTCCACCCTCTATTTATCTCACTTGGGAATATCACCACAACCTTAAGATTTAATTTTAATATATTTTGTTTGTCCTTATTGTTATATTTACATAGAGAAAACACCGATGAGTTTAGTAATAGAGAACGAGATGACAAAGCATTAACGATAACAAACGACTGATATACTGTTGGTCGTGTCCTTATCCGGAATCTTATCGTCCAGGTGGTTGCCATGCCGACGGGTTTCAAACCAAGCGGGGGATATAACGAGCTTTATCATGCTGCCGACACGTTGACGCTGATGGTGTCTGAACACGAAGACGAATGAGAGAAGGATGAAAAAATACAGAGCGATAAACTAGTAAAATGTGTCAGGTTAAAGATGGAGTGAGGTAGAGGTGTGGAGGTAAGATGTGAGTGAGGTAGTCTACAGGCAGAGGGAGCATTTGAGTACATCTTAGACTATTACTATTACTACTACTGTATAGCTTATAAAGTGGTCTATTCAGTACAACACGGGAATGGGGTTTGTGAGAGGTGGGGGGGAGGTCCGGGTTGCTTCAGGTGGTGGTGGGGGGTGGTCCGTGGAGGTGGAGAGGGTTGTGTGTGTGTGTCAGACCTTCAACAGTGTGGCGATGATTCACGGACTTTACTGATAAACTAACCCGCAGCGCAAGTGGACTGACTGACTGACTGACTGACTGACAGTACGTGTGTTTTGTTCTTGGTTTTCTTCCTTTTGTTATTGGCTGAGTTCACCTAATGCAATCTTGTTTATCTACAGTATATTACTTTAGATAAATGTTCTGGTTTAGAGTACATTTATATCCTGTGGGTAGAATTATAGATATAGGTTTTATTTTTACACACACACACACACACACACACACGGATGAGGTGAGAAGCAGCAAAGTCTTGTGTGGGAGGAGACAAGTAGGTCAACCGGAAAGAACGTCACAGGTGTACCTGGAGAGGAAAGGGCTGGGCGTTGTGCTTTGTTCTCCTCTCTTTCCTTGTATTGTTTCATAGGAACATTTATAAACGCGTGACAGTGCTTTGTAAGTTTTTATTTTTTAGATGTCTACAGAATCTTTAGACAATAAACTTAATCTTGTTAGCACAGAAATTTTTCCACTATCAATGTTGGTTTTATTTTGTGTTGAACTGTAGTGTTGCAGCAGATGTGGTTTATTCTGTGGATGGTTACTGTAGTTTTGTTGCAACATTAAGTTAGACAGTGGTAGACAACTGTAGGGAACAGCACTGTAATAAAATACTTATTTTTATTGTTTTATTTGTTTTCCAGCAAAATTGCCAGGCTTTGCTCAGGTTAGTTATATACTGTATAACCTTGGCCATTACAGTTTGCCCTCCCTGGCTAGGATAAACCACCTTCGTCAATCGGCGTTGTGATATCTCAATTGGTGAAGAGTTTTGAGTCTTGCACGTACCACCCTTGACCCATGTGATATGCTGTACAGTATAATATGTGTAAAGTTTCAGATCTCTAACTACATCCGTTTTGAATCTATGACTGAAATAGACACACTTACAGACAGATAGTCATGTCCTTTAATGAAATGTCGTGATCACTTTCCATACATATTCAAGCATGCATTCACACTTATACACTACAGTACATATGCACTTATGAATTTACATCATACAGTATTTGCATTACGGTATAAGGAAAACTGTTATAGTTTCTTCTCAAAGTTTAAGTACAGTACTGTATACAGTAAAGTGGATGAAACGTTTTTATATAATTATTAAGCCACGGTATACTTACTTAACTTGCTACATTGTAAACTTAGACCTCAAGAATCCATTTGTCCTCTGTTTCTCTCACTTTCTGGAATAGGAATTTTTATTGGCTGTTTTCTCTTTCAGAATTACGTACATAGGTCTACTGAATTTTTACGCTGCCTTTCCGTTTATGACTAACTTACATTGGCATATAATTTACTCTTTTTTATTCCTTTTCAGATCCACATACATAGGTAACACAGAGAACCATTGCAAGAAGTGTCTGCACGTGTCGTAACTGTACCCGGCAGAACATCATTACCTTCTTCAGTATCTACCTGTACCACCATGACTCTGGATCACTATAACACAGGAGCCCCTGTGGTTCTCAAGTGGGATCCTAAAAACCTAGAGATCCGCACCATGTCCGTGGAGAAGACTCTAGAGCCGTTGGTGATTCAGGTGATGTCGAGCTTTGATTTGAAATATAGCCCCTGGATTTGGCAACACTGTATGGGCTATGCTGATGGCTCAGAGGCTAACTATCTTACAGTACACCTTTGTGTTGATATTTTAGATGTGTGCAATGTATGGTATTACTAGTTTTTGTAAATTCATCTGTACTATTGTACTTTTTTTAGGCTTGTATTAAATGCTTCCGAATTGAGCTGAAAGGGGCTTTTGTATTTCAGTTGAGAGTATGTCCAGTACAGAACAAGGATTTCACATATTCTGTAAGATAGATGAGCATTTTATAATACAGTTTAGCTATTAAATACATAAATTTGTAAACCGTGTTCACTCTGAGTCCATTAGCACTTGGCTCCTCATGTGTGAAATAGTGATGCTCAGAACCAGCAAAACATTGTGACACACACAAATTGTGCACCTTCAATGCTGTGTGGAATAAGCTAATCATAATTTATTAGAAATCTAAAGCAATTTTAAGGACCAAAGGATGATGTAAAGCATTGGTGATACCCTTACTATGTGCTGCTAATGCAGTGAAATAGTATACAGTACTGACTTAAGGTCTTCACAGTTAACTTTTTCAATTACTGTACATGAATGTGAAAATGTATCTTGTGTTTTTCAGTGATGACGAGATTGAGAAGAAATTTAATGTTCATTAGAAAACTGTATGTTCTCTGCATTCTTTTAGTTAAAAGGAGGCACTGAAAAATTAGGTACATGGAAAATATAGCAGACTACTGTACTACATTGAAAATTGCTGCTTGATATTTCAAATTAAAGGTCGCTAAGAAACTTTTGCCGGTACAAGTGGAGAAAACGAACTTATTTTTGTTCTAACTTTAAAACACACAGCTTTTGTACTGAAGTGAAACAAAAATATTAGACAAGGATTTAATACCTCTCCACCTCCTCCTGTATGGTACATGAATCATTTGAAAAGTTGCAACTTTAACAATAGCTTTTGATACAGAATCACTTGAAAGTTACAGTAGAACCACCACCAACCTAGATCTCTAATATTACCCCTTCCTGTTGCACATGAATGTGATTTAGTTCTGTCAAGAACTTTTTCCTCTACAATATCTCAGTACCTTTAATATCCAGGACCGTTATATACCGTACTGTTTATGAAATCACTTATGGGTGATAATTGAGTCTTTGCAGGTTATGTGCCTTATTTAGGGATACAGTACTTAATTGTAGAGTACAATATTTCATGCCTTTTGCATCTTTATTTTTGAGTGATTTTTCATACATGACAAAAAATAGATCACATGGTTCTGGATTATTGAGGTATATAAGCATATGGGCTGCTTTTGATTTTTATTGACCACATCACAACCCAAGTTCCCACTGACTCACTCCTGTTGTCTTGTTTTGAAAGTTTCTCTGACACTATTGGACCATCAAGTTGATTGTGAATTAATTATCAATATAATTTACGTGTATCAACTCCCCTTATTCCATACAGAACTCTGCTGTAGTTTGAATATATAAAACAATGCTTTGCATAATTTTATATTTTTTATATATTTGTGTGTTGGATTAAAACCTAAGATTTATTGAATGATATACAGCATAACTGGCATTACATTTGTCTGGAGTCACTTTAATTGCTGTGTTGCATGTATTTGTATAAGCATAGGGTGTTGTTGTACTGTATGTCACAACCTTCTTTCTTAAATAAAAGTGTTTTAATCGTTTTTAAGTTGCACTTGTAGTTTGAACAGCATTCTGCACTTTATTAGTTTTATTTTGTTTATTTATTTACAGTTTATATATATACTCGGTGTATACAGTATATACAAGTGTGTGTGTGTGTATGTATGCACTGTGTGTATATATATATATATATATATACATGTGAATTGAAATGTTTGCTTATACAGTACTGTAGTTTGTTTTTATTTGCTGATATAAATTTAGCTTCCCTGAGCACTTGAGCATCACTAAGCCACATCTAGGGTTGTTTTGGTAACTCCTAATTTTTGTTTCTTTTCTTCTCATTTTCTTAGGTTGATGTGTACTGTATGTAGTGTTCACTTTAGCCAAAAGTGCATGATAAGGTTAAACACCCAGCAAGTGAATTAGTGCATGAACTTTCTAGAAAGTGTATAAACTCCTATCTGTAGTGAAACAAATTTAAAAAATTTAGAAAAAAACGTGAAAGAAAAACAAAGACAAACAACTACACACAGATTAACTATCAAAAGTGAATGATTACATAACCTGTTAATTGTAGACTGTTGAAAATTGATTGAAAGAGAGTTTACCTTGATACTGTAGAACAAAACCACTACCACACCTGCACAATGCCAGAGACCAACTACCCCACCATGTCAAACACAGACAATGGAAGTGGTCTCATTCTCCGCTGGGATATTAAGAATCTGGAGATCAAGACCAGATCAGTTGAAAAGACACTAGAGCCCCTTGTTATACAGGTAACTTGTCTTTTTATTTACTCCAATCAATTGGTTTCTGTTTGCCAGAATTACTCTCTGAATCAAAGTTGCTTTGTTTTGTTTTAGGTGAGTCATCTGCCAGAGTCGATATACACTTCACTAAGTCATAGTTTTTACAACAGACAACTTTTAAGAATTCAAAGTAAAGAATGGATCAAAGAGAAAGATTAATTGATAGGGAACTTGTAATTTACAGTTGGGGGACAAAATTCAAAACCACATTGCAGGTACTAACTTGAGGACTTGTAGAAAGGACTGTGGACAAAACATATTCTGGGGTATGATTTTCGACTAAGTTGCTTGCCAGTTGCAGGTTTTCAACAGTTCTTGTACAAAACAAAACACTTATCAAATAATTGTTTCTCTTTTCATGATCTCTGCAGTGAAAGTTGAACTAATGCTGTTTTGTTTCAGGAATTTTGTGTTTTTGCTCTTCAGTGTCACACAAAGTTTCAAGAATTGTATATACTGTAGTAGTTTTTGTATTATTAAAAAGTAACACCAGTGATAAGCTGGTGATTTTAGTCTATTGTTTTTAACTTTGGTTTTCATAGAATTCATTGCTTTATTTGTTGCTTTTTTCTGAATTTCTTTCTTTTGTTTAATTATGTCTCACTTTAGGAGAGGAGACATATTAACATTGTATAATTATTTTTTCGCTTGTTTGTCGTACATTTCTCAGCAGCATTTCTCAAGAACTATTATCAGAACTAGACTGAATTTTTGCTATCTTAAGACTTAACTAGACTTTGGTAGCCTTGACCTCTTCAAAGTCATTCAGGGTTTGGGTCTTAACATATGGAAGGGGGAGGGGTCATGTCAGACTAGTCAGTGAAACATGTTAATTTATTGTCACAGTCAGAGTAAATTAGATGTGTAGGTGCACTGATCTCTCATTGCAATTTGTGTGCGGTGTGTGTCCCTTGTTGTGAAGTAAGGAATCCAAATATGTTTATAAGCCATAGATTAACTGATGATTTGTTTAATTTGCTTTGTACTGTATTATTATATTGATTACTGTATTGTTAATTTTTTTATATTGGATTATTACTTACACATTGGGTGTCTTCTTATTTACTAATCATTGAGTTCATTCATCATTGATAATTTTATCTTTATTTCTAAGCCTGTTTGATAGACATTTTTGTTATGGTATAAAATACAGTACAGTATATAGTTGTCCCTCTGAAAGACTTTGTTACATCCATATGCCCTAACTGTTTGCTTAGTAGATTTCAGTGAACCTTTGTAAGTACCTATACACTTTTTATTTAATTTATTTATTTATTTATTTATTAATTTTTTCTCCGGGGATTAGCCCACCCAGGTACAGGTCACTGACCCACACCGTGGCCTGGGGGGTGGAAATGTAATAATAATAATAATAATTCATAGTACTGTACAGTAAATAAAATTTATATAAAAAATACAAAATTATAAATAAAATAATAATTCATAGTAATAAATAAAAAATAAAATAAAAATAAAATACTTATGATAACAATAATAATAATAACTAATAAAGAACTATAAAGAAACACAAAAATGAAAAAAATCAAGTGAGAAACGATATACAGTATGTATGTTGTGTTGTCAAAGCAAGAGAAACAATTGAAACCCTGCAATTGTGTGTAAATGTGGCAGAAAGACAGATCAGTAACCTGGAACTTGGTCACAATTTTTGTGATGCCACATAGCAGCAGGGTCTACCATTAGACAACACATTATGCTTCCAATATCTTCCCAGGCAGTAGTACCTCCCTGTTTGATAGCTGCCTACTACCTACTCGATGCCTTAAGCAGTTTATTACTTACATAATAAGCAAAATTTATACATAGTGATTAGTCAGTCTGGCTCCCAATTAGTTAAAATTGTAGACCAGTTGGGGTGCTTTATAGAGCAGTAGACGTTAATGTTAGTTCGTATATTTGGTCAGGTGTTTCAAACAGTTTATTACATTTTTGCATAATGGCTCCTGATCATCTAAATTTCTAGCCTCACTGGAAGCTTTAGTAAGAAGTGCATTTTTCATGTATCTTCCCATTCACAGTCTTCTCATGGGCCACTTTGAGTCTTTAATTTCCATTGTTTTTAATATTCAAGAAGACCTACCTGGCAGTCATCTTGGATTCAAGGTATCAAAATTTAAGTCACCGGTAGATTTATGGTGATACCCTGAAGATCTTTTTTTGTGAGAGTTAATTCCATTTTCCACATCATTTTCATGTCATCATTCCCATTTTTCTTTCCCGTCTTTCTCTCTGAATTTCACCTGCATCCTGTCAACCTTATCACGGTTTAATGTTATTAATTCATCTATGTTGCTCTAATCTTTACATACGATATCTGCAATTTACAAGGAGTAATATGGTGTGGTATTCATTTATTTGTTAACTGGAAACAACCCCCCACCCCCATAATGTGATCCCCCCCCTTCCCACCTACCCACTTTTAAGACACTTGGTCTCAGAATTCTGACCTTGAGTCAGTTTGACTTGTGAACGTTCATGAGTCATGCTCTAGATTCTAATTATTGAATGAGTGAGATTTCAGTATCAAAATTACCCAGAAGAATTTTTTGGGTGAAATATTGAAAAGGGTTAGGGAGGGTTTGAGTAGGATAACAGAAAAGTAAGAATGGGTGGCTATCTTGTCATGGTTTTTAAAAATTGCATGAGAAGAAATTTGGAATGCACCATCCAGTTTTTTCATGGTTTTTCATTTAAATGGGAGGCTTACAATACGTCCTGTATTTGATAACACTACTATGCAACGGTAAGACAACATTATGACTCAAGATCCAAGAGTATGGATATTGAAGAAATTCTTTGCACTTTTTAACTTTTCCCATTAAAAAATAAAAAAGAATAAATGAATCAAATCTTTACCGTGACACCAAAATCACTCCCTTGCAATAAAAAGCACCAGAGTTTTGAACAATCATAAAGCACAGCTCAGGGTCACACATCCTCAGCTTTACATTTCTGTCACCAAGTGTCTTTGGACATAAAAATAAGTAAATTTCATTTTTTATGGAACTTAAATGAGTCAGGTTTAGTTGAGGTCTGTGAAAAAATATTAAAATTCAGTCAAAAGTTACTCTAATTTGATATGGAGTTCTTCAAATGATTTTTAAATCTTGTTGTTTCATTCACTAAGTTTAGTTCCCAAGGAAACATTCTCACAGCTTGTGTTAATACCAGTATGTCTTTTTTGCAAAACACAGGATCTGGTGTGATATTGATTGATGATGGTCACTAATATAATTATGCTCCTTGATTGAACACTATTTGATATCAGTAGTTGTATCAGGCATCACTCCTGGCACCGTTTTATGTACCATATTCATTACAATATAGAAGTATGTATTCCCTCTACAGGAAAACATGTTACAGTACTGAATATTATTAAGGCGGAATGGCATTCTACTGTGATGAGTAATGTTTATGCTAACTCCACTCTCAATGATTAGGTCACAACCCTTGTCAACACAAAAGGACCATCCAAGAAGAAGAAAGGGCGAAGTAAACGAGCTCATGTCTTGGTGGCGGCAGTTGAGGCAGCCACGGCAAATTTCATCGAGAGGGGGGAGGAGATTGCATATGAGAACCCCGACATCAGGGGAGAGATGCTCGGTGCTGTGGAGGAAGTCAGAAAGACAGGTAGGCATTCGTAATGTTGCTTGCATGGCATTTTACTGCACCTGTTTTGATTAGAAATTGTTTTTCATGTTAATGCGACAGGTATTATCAATTATCATCCCTTTATTTAGATTTACAAACAGTATGTTATTGTTTCATTAATTCTTACATAACAGTATTTTGCTCTGGTGTTTTTTGCTATTATTATTATTATATACAGTATATATATATATATATATATATATATATATATATATATATATATATATATATATATATATATATATATATATATATATATATATATATATATATATATATATATATATATATATATATATATATATATATATATATATATATATATATATATATATATATTTTTTTTTTTTTTTCCCATAATGTAGTGTAGTAGTATGGAGTCACTTTCTAAGATCTTTTCTCTGCATTGACCCCCTGCACATGTATCATTCCTTATTGTTTATTCTTCTCTAAAAATTCTATACGTGTCCTTGTCTTATCATTGTTATTCTTCACCATAATTTGCGTGTGATCTCACAGAAAAGTATTACAACAATTTCCATATTTACCAATCACTTCTCATCTATTCAAAATCATGCAGTACTTTACCTGGATAATTGTAATTTCAGTTCTATGCATGTGTTGACAGTGTTTTTGTGTCTTTACTTTCATCATCATTTTTGACCACCTGATTCACCTTCCCACCAACTTACTGGGTATTGGTCAAGTTCGGGTAAAAAGAGAACGAATCTACTCGTGTATCTTTTGCCTCGGCGTCAATACGTTAGTTAGGGGGAGCGCCTGGCTTAGATCAATGAAAAAAATCATAAAATGTGAAAAAATTTCCGAGCAAAGGTGTTGCCTATAGCCGTGTTTGGATGGAGTTTTATGGCAATATTCGTAATATTTATGCAGTTATGTATGGTTCCCCCCTCCCTCTGCCTCAAACCTTCCTACATCCCCTTGGGTAGACATGAATGATTGTGGTAAATTATTTTTACCCAAAAATATGGAATAAATAGCACAAAAAATACTTTAAAAATTCATTTCAGGCAACTATCTTCCTCTCTGGCGAGTATAGGGAGGGGTAGACAAACAGTCACGTGTCATCAGAAGGTCCCGGACCTTGTCAAGGAGAGGTGTGTACTCTGCTGCACCGCATATCTTACCTCACTTGTACTGCTGTACCAGGCCTCTCTCTTTGAGTATCGGGATGGCATGCGATTCAAAACATAAAAGACAACAAAAGAAAGCACATGCCAAGAGCATTGCTAAATCGAAGAGGATGAAAGACAAAAATATTCGCTAAAACCAACGACAGTAACAACCCTCTCGGGGGACACCTGAGGCAGCCCAGCCCCAGCCTTCTACCCCTCGGAGTCCCCTACCCTTTACCTCACGTAAAGAATATAACTGGAGTTCAGTTGGAGATGTAAAAATACACAAAAAAACAAGCTATTACATGTAAAATCAGCTCAGACTGAGAACTTATACAGGGGAGAAAGGTTGAGAACCTTTATCAGCCTGTATCTCAAAATTAACTTTTCCGTTACTCAGATTGACAGTTCTCTGCCAGTTTTTGACTGATTTCAATGAAACAAACAACCAACCAGCAGTGGAAAAACCTTTCCTCAACATACTACAGATTCCAGTTTTTCCTATCTTGTAAGATTTATTTTTGGTTGAATATTTAATCTCGATATTTTCACGAAAATTTCAACCAAATTTAAAAAAAATTTATCCTTAAACCCAAAAGACAAAAATAAACATGTCGCCCTGTAATATTCAATGACAGAATTAGATATCTTAGTACTATCAATTTCAAGGCAAAATAGAAAGAAGTAATGGAGATATTATACCTTGAAAATTTAGACAAATACTGTATGAGAAAATGTGTAAAGGGTTGAAAATTTCGGAAGGGGGGTTATGGGGCTAGAATTGATGTGCATATGATCCTTGATTGATGACAGGAATATCATAGCAATCGACCAAAATTAAAAGCACCTACACCAAAAACCGGACTCTCCCCTTAAGCTTTATGTATGGATCCATGGCACTTGTGGTAAATGAAGCCTTTATATACCATGGTTATGTAGGTTTACTTCTTACTGCCTGTTGTAATACTCTTCTCCCCTTGTTGAAGATGAGATCATCATCATCATCATCATCATCAGATATTGTGTTGTGGTGCCAAGTGCCTTTTTTCTCTCTCTCTTTTAGTTCATCAGTATTTCTCACTTCAATTTACCTTTCTAGATAATTAAATCTTGACTTTCATACAAGATCATTCTTTTTAAATCTTCATTAATATATATTTTTTATTTTTTTGTAAGCCTGTTCTTGTATCTTTTTATCTTTGTTTGTTTTAAAGTTAATTTTAGTAGATTTGTCTCTGGAAGGTTATCATAGGCTTGGGAATTAAGAATGACTCACTCTCTCCATTACCCTGCCCAAGGAGATACTATGTCACGAGCTGCCCGGGAGTTTGCCGAAGACCCTTGCAGTAGTGTCAAGCGTGGCAACATGGTCCGTGCTGCCAGGAATCTACTATCTGCTGTCACTCGCCTTCTTATATTAGCGGATATGGTGGATGTTCATCGTCTCTTGAAGAGTTTGCAAGTGGTATGTGCTTGAATTTCTGTAATGTTATACAGGACAATCTTATACTTTACTGGAACTTTTAAGTTTTTTAATTTAAAGATGAGAGATTTGGATAGTTGGTAAAAAGATATAAAATTGAGATTTATTTTATGCATATATCCAAGAGTTTTTCTCAGTAATACCTGTTGCTATCTGCATATTCACTGTAATATCTGTAAGCATCAACTTTCCATTTGTATTTTGTGGTCATGGACACCATAGTTGGTGTTTTTAGCTGATGGCACAAGGCCCCGCCCCCTCCCCATGTAGCTCATTGGCTCATACTTAATATTTTTTCAGTGTTTATATATCGCAAATGAATCCATATAAAACTGTTAAGGATACCCAATTCTAGCTTGCTTTAATGCTGAATTTAATGTATGTAAAGACTTAATGGCTTGAAAACATTAACTTTCAAGATTTAGTTAGTTTAACAAATTTATGAGTGGGAAAAAAAGATTATATACTGTCGACGAAGCCATAAACAAATTTACGCTTTTGGAGAACACATTCATCACTACTTCTTCTGTTTTCACTAATTATTATATATATATATATATATATATATATATATATATATATATATATATATATATATATATATATATATATATATATATATATATATATATATATATATATATATATATATATATATATATATATATTTAAAGAGAAATAACACCAAACATATAAAGCAATGGACAATAATCACCATTTTATAAATACAGTAGTAGAATCAAGTGTACACACCACATATTCACATAACGTTCGTCTTAAAAAAAACAAGGAGCTGCAGGGGGGGGGGGTGGCCTCTTAACCTATTACCAACAGTTAAAAAAAAACTATAGTTGAAAGAGTGTGTTGAGTGAAAGCAAAAGTGAAAGTTTACATTTCCTGCCACTTGAGTCGTTCTTTCAGTTCTTCCACCACTGAACACACTGTACGTTGAGCTCCATGACTGTCTTTTATTTTACTGACACTGCTTACCATAAACACAAAACAGTATGATTTTGAAACCACGATGGGAAAGCATTCAGTTATCTAAAAAGCATAAAAGAGTTGATTTAACACTACAAGATCAAGACAATTTTGTGATACAGTTGGATATGGTATAAGTGCTTTGTAGTTACTGTACACACAATATAGTATTTCACAGCAATATATGTACAGTACTATGTTAAGCTGAGTGTGAGTCTGTGTGTGCATTTGTGATCTTTATTTTGAGCTTTAGGAATTCTCCCACATGTATAAACTTTTTTACAGATGGTCTCTAAATGTCCAGAAGAAGGTGAATTCTGAAATATTTCAAGTCCAAAATAAGAGTTTCCTGTATTTTATATGGACCAAAATTTAATGTACTTCTCGTACTATAGATTACAGTACAAATTAATGAATTTCAAATTGGATATTGTTTACAATTCATGGTACAAGTACAGTACAGTAGAACCACTCTAGTTTTCACAGCTTTGGGGTTGACTGTTTGGCAAGCATATGAATTAGGGGAACTAAAGAGTGATATATATCATGGGTGCAGTGGACTTTGGGACCGGGAACCTGCAACATCGGACTTATGAAAGGTTTAAAATTGGACCCAGAGACCATAAACACAGATTATCATGGGCCTTGGGCAGTCTTGATAGATAACAGATTTAAGGTGGGCCCCCAGAGGAAAAAATCAGAAGGTGTGGGGTCCAAAGACCTCACTGACCATTCCTTTGGTCCCTGTTACCCAAGCCTCATTGGTTTCTATTGGTTCTTTCACCTGAAAAAAAAGAGAACATTAATTTTCCTATGGTGTGCAACCTATGACACCCTGTACTGTACTTAAAGTTAACATTGTCCCTAATAGCCTAAGTTGAATAGAAGCACAATGTTAAAAATAGATATACTGTATATGTGTGTAAAACAGTACAATTATACTCACCATCCAAGGAGCTGAACCATTTAAGATAATTATCAGACAAAAACATAGATACAATTTACAGTACAGGTATACCTCATTGAGCATGTTTTTATTTTATTGTGGTTTTCAAATACCCCTGTACTGTAATGTGCCCAGTCAACACAGATATTTTTTATCAAGTTTTGTTTTGTAGCAAAATGGCACATGAGATGTGCCATTTGTTCGCAGTGGTCTTGTGGTTACCCCGGAGTAGCACCAATCAATACAAATACTGTAGGCTTATGTTTTTCACAGTTCTACTAGTCCACCGTACACTACACAGATTAATGAAGCAGGCGTAAGAAATAGTGTGGCAGCAAATGTTTCTAAAAGCTATTGAAGTATCATTTATATTGCATGATCCAAACATGGAGATCACTGAATATATGGATAGAAGACCATACAGTACACATAAGAAATACCCCTGAGTAGCCATATGTTAGCCAGGAAGTACCCTTCTTTTCCATATGAGCCTTAAACTTACCATCTTTTCCCCAAATGCTCTTAGTTTTGGTATTCACGGCTTTAATATCTGTGATGTTTTCCATGAATGTTACTCCCAACAAACCTTAGCCAAGATTGATTATTCATGCTGTTTGTGTACTGTGACGAACAAAATGGTTGAGTTAATAAATACTGTATGGATTTATATTTTCATGTCTTAGTATCTGATGAGTTTTTATGGAAATAAGTAATTCATACAAGTGCAGGTACTTTATAGTGTACAGTATTCATATTTTTAAATAAAAAAGTGCTGTAGGGGATATAAGTGTGCATACCTTATACAGCATAACTTTGCTGCAGCTGTACACTATATGTACAGTATATGGCGAATGAAGCACCAGTGTTATCAAGTAGTGACCTGTATACATTTATATTTACCTGTCTTAATATCTGGTGGGTTTGTATTGAAAACAAGTATATATACTGTAGTTTGATAATGTACAGTATTAATGTTTTATTGATATATTTGCTCAGGAGGGGATAATATTGAGCAAACATGACATAAGCACAAGGGTGAGTATGTACACATAAATGTATCTGACAAATAAATAATCAGCTGTCATGTTATGTCCTGTTGAACTTGTTTCAATATGAATTATTCTATGGGATGCTTTATATTTATGTACATACAACATTGTCCAGTGTTAATAACATCTGTAGTGAAGTGACTGATGCAGTACAATATATATATACCCTCAATCCCTTATCATGTCTGCTAAAGTGAAAATTATCTTCAGCTCCTTTTGCTATTACTTTAGAGATGAAACTAACTGTGGCTACGTGTCATGAGTAAGGTGATCAGGTAATTGATATTGATATTTCAGTGTTTGAAAATTTACTATGACTATATAGCATGTTTTTAAAGTTCCCATGTCCAAAAGAATTTTAGTGAGGAATGCAACTCCCTCAATACATGTGTTTGTATGGTTGTTAAGTGTGTTTTTATTCAGCTTGACATATACAGTACAAGGATTGTAGGAACTATGCTCAGCGAGGGATACCTGTGCTCAATATGCAATCATGTATATTATAGAAATCTTCCCCCAGAATGTACTCAATTATTTTAATGAAAAATGGCAATATACAAAAGGGGTGATTTTGAATGATTTTTTTTTTTTATGCATCACAGCATTCAGATATGCTAGAGGGGTAGCAGCTTTATATAAGTGCCTAAAAATAAAGAAAATTTTCATAAATTTGTTTTAAATCTTCAACTCTAGCCTTGGCATATTAATTGTCTATCAGGTGCCTATAATGTTTATTACTTAATATACAAAATGTGGCAACTGCATAGTGGTGGTCATATCTCAGTGGCATCTTGAGTGGCTGAACAAAATGGTTTGTGCACATCACTGCTGCCTCACACCAACTGCTGTCTATGTGGCATTGATTTTTCAGTGGTGATTTTTGAACAGTTGATTGCATTAGATGATAACAGATATTTAAATTTAGCCTTTTACTAAAGTTCTATCTGCCTATAATATCATCTTGAAAAATCAGTCTCATGCCTCTATTGTTCAACCTTATGTGATGTTTTGTATGTGTGAGTGCATGTGTGTGCGTGTGCATACCTATTTTAATTGTTTTATCTGTGAATAGTCATAGGACTAAACCATCTATGCTGGCGATTATAACTTCTACAATATTTTAACAGTTGTAATTTCTTTCATGTTTTGAATGAAATATGTGAACAGCTCCTTAATAAGTCACATTTATATCAGATTTATGTTATTTATTTACCGGTATTTCTTTATTTATTTTTTAGGTGGAAGATGATTTAGAAAAGGTTAAAAATGCATCAAGCCAGTCAGAACTCCTCGATAACTTCCGTTTGTTTGGTAAGAACACAAGTGACCTCATTAACCAAGCTGCCAAACGACAAAATGAACTCAAGGACCCAAGGCTTCGTGATGACTTGGCTTCAGCTCGGGCTGTACTTAAGAAGAATTCAATGATGCTGCTCACAGCTTCAAAGGTATTAGATTGAGAGTGGAGTGTTGACAATGAATACATTTATAATATATTTATTGTTTTGAAAATAATCCTTATTTCAAAACCCTTATCCTAGTCAACCCTAAACTTAATCCAAACTCCCTGTATAAATAAATAATGTTATTTCTAATTATAACAAACCCCTAACCCTACCCCTTTAGGTCCCTTAATGCCCTGTACAGTATGTTTATGTGACCTTGAGTCTTTTAGTTACAATTCTTCTTGAACTAATCTCACAGGCATATGTGCGACATCCTGAGCTAGCAGCAGCAAAGGCCAATCGAGACTTTGTGTTCAAACAAGTATGTGAAGCAGTTACCACCATCAGTGACGTAGCGCAGGGTAAGGCTACAGGGGCTGGCCAGATGCCTTATGAGGGACCTGGAGAACTAGCCTCTGCTCTGGATGACTTTGATGTAAGTGCTTTAACAAGAGTTGAATGATCTAGTGTTTGTTATTTATGGTCATTTTTTTCAGCGGTTTCAATTTATAGTGTACAGTATAGGTCTTTATTATTTGTTTTGTGTTTTTCCTGGCCTAAAATATTATTCATTATTGCAATGGTTTTGGGAATATTGGATAAAGGATTCTGCACCTGTATTGGTTGTTCACTTGTACAAGCAAATTGTTTTATAAGTAGAAATATACAGTACAAATGCTGTGTATTTCTCGCTTGAAGGGGTCAGTATCTACTATGTTGTTGGGGCTTTACACATAAATTAGAGGTAAAATGTCTAGGGAACAGCTAACTGGATATAGTTTTGTAAATAAAATATAGTGTTGTAATGTTTTATTCAGTGGATATTAACAGTATGTATAATATATATTTTCAAACACAATATTTTGTATCTGTAATGCCTCACTAACCAGGTGGGCATGTACTTCATATATCTATTCCCCTTACCCTTCTTCTTTGAGTAATAAGAAATGAATATACTAACTCTCTTTGATTCAGGAACGCATCAATATGGACCCTCTGACTTACAATGAGGTGCGCACCCGTCCATCACTGGAAGAACGTTTAGAGTCCATCATTAGTGGTGCCGCCCTCATGGCTGACTCCTTCTGTACGCGTGATGATCGCCGTCTTAAGATAGTGGAAGAATGTAATGCAGTGAGACAAGCGCTGCAAGATCTCCTAACTGAATATATGGACAATGTAAGTTTATGTAAAATGTCTAATGATTTATTAATGACCCAACTTAAATTGAATCATGTTAACAGGATTTCCTGAAAATGGAGAGTTTGATTAAATAAAAAATTGATATATACAGCTGGTAACTGTATTCCTTGACAATCACAGTGGGATAGAACAGATGATTATTACAAGGTAAGTTAATTAACATGACAAGGGAATGAATCATTATTAGTTGAGGGAAAACATGTTGACCATAATGAAAATTTAAAACCCCAGATTACTCTTGTTTTAATGGACAATACATATCGATTAGATTTGATGTTGCACCAGAATTAGAGGAAGATGTTAACTTAGGGAAGAGAACATGTGGATAAATGTTTGCATTAAAGGACTGAAGGCAAAAGGTACAAGTACAGGTATTGATGAATGAGTTATGGAGAGCACACTGCTGTAGACTCACTCCCTCCATACCTCACTACTATCACCCTAACACACATATGCATTCTCGTTGGGTTAAAAGCTATATGATTTATTTAATTAATTCATTTTCAGTGAATAAAGTAAAGTACAATACTTCAGGGGTGTCTACTGTACATTTATAAAGCCTTTTATTGATATATAATGTCAAGATATAAAACACTGCTCTGCAATGTGACTGCTTTCAGTGACTACAGTGTAAATACTGTACAGTACAATATAAATTTGTTATATTCTATGCAGTTCATTTCCACCAAACGAATCTAATTATCATTACAGTATACTGCATACTAGACAATATATTAACACCTATAAATTACTATGCTAACATTCCCTCCAGCACATTTGTATTAACCAAAATATTGTACTGAATTAGTTGATTGAGGACTTTGATAATTTCATTCATTACCAACCATCCAATAATGTCCTTACAGGTATAATATTACTCATTGAACAGGCTTTGTGTGAAATATAACAAAGTCTAGGACTGCTTTTAGTATCCTGGTGGTCCAGCGGTTAGCGTTCCCCGGTCACAGTCATAGGCTTGTGTGCCGTGGGTTCGAATCCTGGCGGGTTGAGGTGTTGATTGTATGTAGAAAGTCCAGCGTGGCTAATGAAATATATATATATATATATATATATATATATATATATATATATATATATATATATATATATATATATATATATATATATATATATATATATATATATATATATATATATATATTATTATACAGTACTGTCTTTGGTAATCTGACTGTTTGGGTTCATGAGATTTATATATGTGTGTGCAGCCTCATAATGTATTGTTTGTTCACTACCATCCTCTCCTGCACGTTTAAGCAATACAAACCCACCAGATGTTAAGATGTTTTAAAATAAATCTTAACACTATTTAGTACATTACTTGTTTGTCCTAGATGTGTAGTATATGTACAGCTGCACCTCTGTTTGAGTAAAGTATGCACACTAATACCTCATCCAACATATTTTTATTAAAGAAGTAGCTAGTTATAATTATAATTTCTATAGGTAATACTTTCTACCTGTAATTGAAACTCACCTTCCATTAATTATGTATTAATATGCTATAAGATTATGCATGAAAACTTTTACAGCACAGGATTATTGTCAAGAGGGGGACTTTGGTTTTGGATGGAAACAACTATGGCAACCTGTGTTCCTTTGTACCTCTTCCTTATATAAGAACAAACTCACAGTATAAATATAGGCAACCTGTATCTCTTTAAATAAATACAGGTTGAATTTCTCTAACCCAGATTTATGTCACCTTTTTTACATGCACTGTTATCTTTCTCCTAGTGTGTACACAGTCTTCCAAATCCATTCAGTAGCATATGTAACTTTTCTTTCAAATAGCCCTGTAGAGCCATTTCATTTGTACAAACAGCAGCTAATTTACTTGCCAGTTACATCCAGCATTACTTATTCACAAGACTTGCACCGGTCTCCACCATTTGTTTTCACCCCTTTTACTACCCATCCGCTCTCTGACATCATTTCCTTCTGGGAATTACCGTAGAAAAATTGGTCGCTTGTAGAATATTCCCAAAGTACTTCAACCATTAAACTATCCCACACTCTTTGAGTGTATAATCCTCAGTAGTAACATTTGAAGTATTCTAGGGAATATTTCTACTAACTGATGTATTTGTCTCACAAATGAAGCTCGTGTCACTTAAGTGAAATTCAAGGTTTGTTGTGTAAGTCATGGTGATATTTTAGTGTCTTCATTTTAAGTTTTTATATAACCCATTGTTGTCCTGTGTTGTAGATGGGACGCAAACAACCATCAGAGAACTTAGATAAGGCTATTGATCACATGTACCGGAAGACGAAGGATTTGCGACGACAGCTTCGTAAAGCGGTGGTTGATCACGTGTCGGACAGGTCAGTACACATTATTTATTGGATTTCTTCATTAAAATAACAGTTTTACCTGATGTGTTATTTTAGATAACTTTTAAGATAAATTTATATTTGGTTTGATATCTTGAAATTTTTATAGTTGATTTTAATTTACTGGGAGATGAATTTTTAATTGGTTTCATATCTTATGATTTTGATTTATGTTTCTAAAGTATATTCAAGATGCTACAACATTTTGATAGATCGTAAAATTGTAGGTGATAACAGCTGAAAACACTTGTGAAATGTTTGGAATGGCAGATTAGCAAAGGGTGTAAACTAGTGGATTGAGTAAAGAGATGATATGGACATGTGAGAAGGATACACTTTACACTTGTATACTTAAACTTACTACTTACTTACTCATCACTTAAGCTGCTGGTCAGGCAACTCATGCACCTCGTCATTGTTCTGCTCTTACTAAATGTGCAGTAACTTAATATGCTCAAAATCTGGTTCTCTTGCAGCTTCCTGGAGACAAATGTACCTCTTCTTGTTTTGGTGGAAGCAGCACGAAATGGGAATGAGAAGGAAGTGGAAGAATATGCGCAGGTTTGTTAACCAAGTTTTATGGGCTACTCATGTGAGAATTTTGTTTTGATAACTCACTACAGACTGGGTAGTTTGTACAGTTAACATAGATTCAATAAATTTATTTCAATTCTATTATGAAAGTTTTATAAAATGATCATTCTTAGGGTTGTTGAGAATGTTGCAAGCCCAAGTAGTTTTTGAGTTCTATCTCTTGTCATTTAGGGGATGCATTATTTCCAACCATTCACACTGTACATGTATATCATGCATATCTACAGATGCATGAGAAACAAACTGTGTGTAGGTGGCTTGTCAGACACTAGCAGGGAGATCATTCATATCATGAAAACCAAAAACACAGACTAAATGTCACACATGGACTTACAGATGGAGAGCTGCATGGACACATGGAAGATCTAGTGGGAGCTAATAATAGGTGTCATTTTATGATCTTATTTAGAGTTGGAAATGGTTTATAAATGAGAAAGTAAAGATAATGAAAGTGAAACAGTAATCACATATTTGCATGGTATGACTGTCATTCCAGTAAATGATATATCCTCAGAAGCATTACAACTAGAAGCTTAGTGAATGTCATTATTAATGCAATATTACTTTGCAGGTGTTTACTGAGCACGCTAATAAGTTAGTGGAAGTTGCCAATCTGGCCTGCACGATGTCCAACAACGAAGATGGCGTTAAGATGGTGAGATATGGTGCAGCCCAAATTGAGCAGCTGTGTCCTCAGGTTATTAATGCTGCAAGCATCCTCTCAGCAAGACCCAAGTCTAAGGTTTGTGGAATAGTTGTATTTAATGGTTGAAGAACTAGTGTAAATACTGTATTGAGAGAAATAGCTTCTCTCACCACTGGTAGTTCACTGACCTTCATGAATATGATAGTGTACTAAACTAGGCCTTACTTTGTACAGTTGTGCAGCAAGCCAATGTACAGCCTTGTGATATATATGTTAATTCTGGATAACATCAGGTGTGAAGTTTCGAGAAACACTGTGTATCTAATTTGTATTTATCTTATTATTAAAGAATTATTGGGAGAAGTAAGTTGGTATACCTTTTTCCCTCATAATATCCAAGTAATATAATGACATGTATATATTATCTGTAGATTAATGTAATATTTAATGTTGTATGGCTCTGCATATTTAATCTAGCATTTGATATTGATAATGATTGTTTTATACTGTACTGTGTATTGTAATAATCATAATTTATGGGTTTCCTATTACAAACCTGTTGTTCACACCACTGTAGGTAACACAAGAGAATATGGATGCCTTCAAGGACGCTTGGGAAAATCAAGTACGCATTTTGACAGAATCTGTTGATGACATAACAACGATTGACGATTTCTTGGCCGTCTCAGGTATTGGTTGATAGTGTTTTATGCTTTGTTTAGTTTTGTTTTTTATTTGCCACTGAAACTTTTTTTTTTACTCAAGACATTTGATAAATACATTCTATACTTTCTTAATTTTAAAACTGATTATCATATGTTTTAAAAATATTATCTGTTTTGTAAGAGCTGGTTCCCATTTGTGTTTCTTGACAGAGAGTCACATACTGGAGGATGTGAAGACCTGTGTAAGAGCCATTAATGAGGGTGATCCAGAGACCCTAGATCGCATTGCAGGTGCCATCCGTGGCCGCTCAACTCGTGTTTGTCATGTGGTTGCTTCTGAAATGGACAATTACGAGCCATGCATGTACACTGATCGAGTGTTAGAGGCTGTGAAAGTTTTACGAGACCAAGGTAAGAATATTTTAAACATGTTCAAGTATTGTATTTTACATGTGTTTTAAATTGTAGGATTGACTATCATGCTTAACTTATATCAAATTATTAATCTTTTTACTGCTGTAGAGGTTGTAAGTAGCCCATGTGTTACAAAGGGGAAAGCTTGGAGATTAGAGCCCTCTGCCAGACTCAAACCAAGGCTTTCACAAATATTAAGGGCCACAACATCAGATTCCCCAAAATGTCTTAGAGAGGATGCCCAGTGATTGGTGATAAAGATAAGAATATTACCTGTGAATCTTGCTTGGCAGAAACTGTATTGGTGATCAAGAAAGATGACTTTCAGATTCGTGGTGCTGGAGGGAAGGAGATATTTAAGTGTTTGTGTGTGGCTTTGGCATTGATGTTTTTTGGTGCTCTGCATGGAAGTTATATTTATCCCATTTATAGGGAAAAAACAATTCAGTAGGTAATTTTTTTTTTATATAAAAATCCACTAAAATTTGTCATTATTGAATGTAATGAAAGTTTAGAGATCAGGTAAGTGAACTTGAATTCATGTTAGCATTTGTTTGATATTGAAAGAGATTTTTCTCCTCAGTGCTACCAAACTTTGCCCAACGTGTGGATGTGGCTGTTGAAGCTCTCAGTAGCACTCCAGGCAAGGAGGTCGATGAGAACGAGTTTATCGATGCCTCACATCTGGTGTACGATGGGGTGAGAGAGATCCGTATGGCCGTGCTAATGAACAAAGCTGATGATGAGCTTGATCCAGATGATGTCCTGATGGACGACTATCACACTGTGGAGATAAGAAGCAAATGTAAGTTACCTACCAATTTTCTTGTCAGTAGTTTTCATTAATTATCTTCACACCAAAATATACTTAATTATATCTTTTGTATAACCAAACAAACTTTCAATATCGGATAAGGAAAACTCTTATTGAGACTAAATTCATGTATGGCCCTTTAAGTTTCATTCTTTATATTTCCTAATTCACTTGTTTACTTATTCTGTCCTCTCCCAACAGCTTTCTATCATTTTTATTTCATTATACACCTGTACAGATGACTTGGGTCACAGGTGTCTTTACAAACTTTTTCATAATGTAAGGTTACTCATCATACAGTAGATAGTTGTGCATATGTGTAGGTGGAGTCCATTTATTTTTATATTACATTCAAGTTGCTCTGTAAAATCTGCTTATGATAAGACACTTTCATCCAAAAGCCTTCGTGTAATAGCTCTTGTCACCTACGGAAACACTGCCATAGGAGAAGTAAATAGGAGTTGGTTTTCTTGTTTTGTTTTTAATTTGAAGTTATTGGATAAAATGTATTCACCATTCTATAGTTTTCCATGGTATATTAGTGAGAGAAAACTGGTAATTATGCTTGGTCTTACAGCGAGTGCTCACACAGTAGAAACCACCATTGATGAGTACCCAGGAGTGAGCGGCATTACCACAGCCAGAGACGCCATGAGAAATTTGAGCGAGGAGGACAAGGACAAAATTGCAGCTCAGGTTGGTTACACTCTCTGTTTATTATGTACATTGGGGACGGTGGGGGGGGGGGGTGTTGCTTGTTCAGGTGTTAACTAGAAATGGGGTCTTGTGGGAGTGGATTACCATAGTAGAATATTGTACTTGTTTTGTATTAGCTAGAATGAATGAAGGACAGTAAATCAAGGAAAATATGTATGTGTATGTGTGTGTCATTTACACTCTTCAAGAACTATGCGTGAATGAACAAGTTTATTTTTTGCTTCATTCACCTGCAAAAGTTAATAATAGATACCTTTTTTCTTTTTTCTTTTTATTCTGGAACAAGTTTAAAGGTTTCTTACAGTCATTCAGATAAGTCTAACATTGCTGTGGATTACTGTACATCTTAATATGTATTATTTTTAGATTTATTTCTCATTTAGTATTTTTTATTCCCTCTCCAAAGAAAATCACCATATAATATAATTATTAAACAAAATTTTGATGGGTTAATTTTTTGATGTGAAATTGTTATTCAGTATTTTAGGTCATTTTTTTGTACAACTTTATTTTTTATTTTTTTATTTTATTGTTATTAAGAACTTTAAAATTAAATTAGCATGTGGAGGTGACTTAAGTTAGATATTTAAAAAAAAATGAATGTGCAACTAGTATGGAAACAAATTGTTTGTCACTCCTTTTTTGTGTAACAAAGTTGTCCTAATATTTGTACATTTATTCCATTATATGTATCTGTGATATAATATTGTGCTTCCTTCTTTACTTAACCACATTATAGGTTGAAAACTTCCGTCTGGAGAAGGTGAAGTTTGACCAGGAAGTTGCTAAGTGGGACGATACTGGTAATGACATTATTGTTTTGGCCAAGCATATGTGTATGATCATGATGGAGATGACAGATTTCACAAGGTTAGTGTTTACTGTTTTAGCACCAAATTTTTTACAGGGTATCCATAAATGATTACCCTGATTAAAACATGAGAGCATACTGTTTTTAGGGTAATAATTTAGGACACCCTGTATGTTTTTCAAAGCATTACTATAATTTATAAGGCATAAAAAAAATTTAAAGAGAAACTTGCTGACAGGTGTGGCTTGACTGTTTAACATCATATTTTGTCTTGTAAAAGTTAATATGTCAGTGTTCTGTACTGGGTATGGGTGTTTACTCTGAAAGTATCAGTGTAGTTTATTTTGAAATTCTCTCATATACAGATTCTTTCTATTTTAATTTCAGAGGCCGAGGCCCACTCAAGACAACCATGGATGTCATCAATGCTGCTAAAAAGATTTCTGAAGCAGGAACAAAGTTAGACAAACTCTCGAGACAGATTGCTGATCAGTGTCCTGAATCAAGAACCAAAGATGATATGTTAGCTTACTTGGACCGTATTGCTTTGTATTGTCACCAGTTGAATATTACATCAAAGGTCAAGGCAGATGTACAGAACATTTCTGGTGAACTTATTGTGTCTGGGGTAAGTACTTCATGAAAAATACAATGGATAACATGATTTAAGAGCATTGCACTGAGATGAAAGGATTGTTTTGTGAAATTAAAACAATGTGCTCTATTTCATGGATGATGAACCTTTATCATTGCTGAAGAGAATGGTGTTGATGACCCTAATCTTCAAGGCCACCACTGAAACACATCACTTAAGATTTTAACATCATGAGAGAAGATATTGAAAACCTGTAGCAGTACTTGTATGGTATATTATGGTGTAAGTTACTATCTAGACTATTTAACTTTCTTAATGGGTAATTTCCTTTTCAGCTGGATTCTGCCACATCTTTGATTCAGGCAGCAAAGAACTTAATGAATGCTGTGGTCCTGACTGTGAAGTGTTCATACGTTGCCTCAACTAAGTATCCGCGTCAGGGAACTATTGCTGTGAGTATTCAAATAATTTCTCTTACTTTCTACTTGTTCTAGATGTGAGAATAAAACCTTCATATGGTGATGTGAAGAACGTTTTTTAGTATTTAAAATGTTTATTACTAATGTAGTTTTCTCGGCAGCTTACCTTACCTGTAAGTACTATATCATTATTCCTATCTATATAATATCAAAAGTCTTTATATTAATCACTTATTTGATGTATTTTTTAAGGAATGCATATATTATGTATTGAGTTTGTTTACCAGTATTAGGTTGAAATATTGTACATTTTCATGGATGTTTTACTTCTAGTATTTGTTATAAATTCTTAAGTGCTTGTCTATCCCCGTGTGACATAAACAAGGAAGATTTTCAGGTTTTATTCAATAACTGAAGGAAGCTGTTTGTGTGGCTGTGATTATTTTCAAAGTTTTATTATACAGTAGGCTTGCATATCTTTAGCTACAATAGTTTCTCATCAAATCAAGATATTCATTTTTTTTTATGGTGTTCTGTAGATGTATGCATTGTTAAATGTCATTTGTTGTCATACATTATTATATTTTACTTTTTATTACATTGATTTGGTCGATGGTATTGATTGAAGAATGTGCATTTAAGAAAATATAACCACTTTTGAACAGATGATATTAACATACCTATATGATATGAAATAATATACAGTACTCTATATAAGACCTGACATACATGAGTGGAATATACAAACAGTACCATATACAGTATTTATAAATTGGTTACAAAAAATGAAAAGAATTGTTGAAACAATCCTGAGGTGAAATTAAATTATAATCATGGCTGCATGTTGTAGAGGGAAACATGTTGGTAGGACAGACGTCAGGAGTGGTGAGTGCAAGGGTGTGCTAATTAGAGATCAGAGTGCCTGGAGTGGATCAGTGTGCTCCTCCATAGGATATAAAATAGACTTAGTAATGATGGGCTTGATAATTAGTGAGAGGCTTAGAATATTACTAGAACACTGAAAGCTCATTGTATTCCTCCAGGGAGTTTAATGATGTCAATTACTTTACTTCCACATTTTTGTATACTGTACATACACTTCAAAATTTTTACACTAAAGAGGTGTTGTAGTCAAAACCATGAACAAGATCACATAGAATTTTAACCTTTATGGATCATTTGAAGATTCACCACAGATTAACTGTGTGAGGGGGATGTTCCTCAGTGATCTATAATGGCTAAAATTGCAAACAATCTCATTTGTGGTCCTGAATATATGACTGTACCAAGCTAAAAGTCATGGGGTACAGACAGTACCCGTATAAATGCCACATCATCACTGAAAATGTGTAATAAAAATAAATATAAGTTTCCAGCTACTGTAATGTCAAAGCAACTCTTCATTGTTTATCTCCAGAAATATCATGGAGTGTTGTGAGTGCCTCCATGAGCTGATGATTACCACTTTTACAGGCTACTTACTTGATTGATAGAAACTTAGGTCTCACAAGGATAATGAAATAAGGAGTGAGAGAATGTATAGGAAAGGGAAATAAACAGTTGTAAAATAGTAGTATCATATATGGAAGTGTGCATCTCATTTTTTATTCCTCAGAATGGAGAGAGAGAATTGTGTGAGAGGGAAAAGAAAGTAAGTTATCAAATTCATCTCTTTTTTTACTTAGTACCCTTCTGTAATTAAACTCAAACTTCAAAGGTCAGGCAAAATTAGGTGATGCACTACCTAGAATGACATTGCAGAGAAAAAATATTGACTCACTTAGTTCACATTACAATTCAGTAATTTTTATGAATTTGTATGGTACAGTACAGTACAGTACAGTGAGACATATAATGTGAATACAGTATATTGAAAGCAGAAGAGTTTAAAGAATTAATGAGAATTTATTGTATTTAGAATTCTTCAGTATGTATTATAAGTTTGCTATTGTGTCTATTAACTTGACACTGGCTGCTCTCAGTCACTAGCCACTATGTTATGGGGAAAACTGCATGTACCAAGACAGATCATTCATGATGTATTAGGAATAATTGGTAATATGTTTTCTTAGAATGCACATTAAAACACTTATGATGGGCTTTCAAGGTTTATTCCCCCAATCAAAACAGGACCTTTTCATTCTGTACACTATAAGTTTTATGACTGAAAAAGTTCTGCTAAAATTTCTTCATAGCATTTGAATAGCCTTTGAAGTAACTAGATTAAACTTACAAGTTATTTGAAGCTGATGAAGCTTTAGTATACTCCATAACCCTTAACAAAAGCTTTGCTTTTCTTTTTTTTTCAATCAAGTAATATAATTTTTAGTCTAGCAAATTGTTATTTTCAATTCAGGACAAATGTACTAAAGTTGCCATGCTCTTAGGCTAGTCATTGCTTTGCGTTTCTCCTTTAACATTTCTATTTTTCATGCTTTTAATACCAGCCTGGGGCAAGATCAGCAGTAAGTGAAATATATTTTTAGTTGTTTGTTCTGTATCTTTTGAAAATGCCAGAAGCACTTACATAATATTTGCTATCTTTTCACAGCATACTCTTTAAAGATTAAGATAGTGAATTGCTGATTTTGCTTCTGCATGTTTTATGAATAAGCACAGCCAGTGTCTGTACTGTATTGATTAATATTTGGTTAAATTTAGGTATAATTAAGCTACATTGCAGAGGTAGTTGTGCCAAGTTCAATGTGAAGTATACAGTCTAGGAAATATTTACGTTCACTTGGGCATATGCTGTGAACTGTTTTAACCAAACTTTTCATATTTGTCTGCCTACCAGCAAAAATTCACCATGTGGTATGGAAATGCAGGCATGTAATAGGTCTTTTATGTGGCGAGCTTTGCATGAGTTGATGTGTTTTTGTCTGAATGACAATTTACATGTTCTTTGTGTCTTTTAAATCACAATAATCAGATAAAGTTTAGAGTTAGCACTTGAATGTTTTAGAAAAGACAGTAATTCCTCTCTATGATGTTATAAAAGTTTATTTGTCAACGATAATAAATAGTCATTTTCCTTGGGAGCTATCTCATTCACTTGGTAGTGGAATGTAGTTTATATTTGCTACTTTGTAATCATTCGAGTGTGTGTAAATGAACGTACCTTCTTAGCCAAGTTTCATACAGAATGACGATATTCTTCCACTATTGCTTGCTCCAGAAGTTCCAAAATTTCTGGTGTACAACAGAATTTGATAGATATCTGTCCTCATCCATTCCAAAATTCCTGTAATTAATAATGGCCCTTTGTTGTTTATGATTGGAAAAAAATGCATAAGGTTAAACTTTAGCAGTGCAGATACATAAAGACTCTTAGAGTATGCTTTAATTATTTCTTTGGCATTGTATTCAAACATTTAGAATTTAAGAGCTTAGAAAATTATTGAATGCTTTTAAAGAGGGGAAACTCATTAACATTTTACTTATAAACTCCAGCTCATGTTTATTCTGTCTTGACCAAATTCAGAACAAAGTTGTACACAAGTTATCTGCTCAAAGTTATACTGAATTAGAGGAAAGTATAACTATTTTTGCTTAACAGCATACTAGCCTTCAAAAGTTGTCCTTTTCCTTATTACAATACATCTTTATGCAATATTGTTCTTCGGCTTTTACTTTCCCAGTTACGGTGCATGCTTGAGTTTTAAGTCATCGTCTTTTACTATGTGAGATGAGACATGATTGAAAATTTCAATATACACATGAAGTGGGAAAGTGAAAGTAGGAAGTCAGACAAAGCTGAAAGATAGGAAGGCGTGTATTTACACTGAACAAAATAAAAATGAGAAAATTGACTTGTAAAGCTAGTGTGGCCTGTAGCAATATCAATGATATTGTATTTTCTTTTTTCCAGTCAAAGAGCCAAATACATTTTGAAAAAAAGAGAAGCCTTATAAGATTTTTTTAGAGCAATTGATCATTAAAAGAAATTTGCATTTAAAACTAAAATTTAATTTATATAAAAACTGAGTGACAATTTTATCTTAAAAGAAACTACAGTAGAAAAAACAACAGCAATTAAATGATAGTCACTTATTTTCAGTATTGTAATCTTTTTCTTGCTATGATGCAGGGAGGTCAAGTTGATGCTGATCCTCTGATTTTTTGCATTCAGCATCTAGTCCGTTACCATGGCAGGATGGTAGTCCACTAAAGGGTAATTCTGCCATTGGCAATTGTACCCAATATGTTACTTATATTATTGCTGAGTTTGCATGAGTTAGTGTATGAGAAGGGAACCCAGTGTCCCGACTCTGGCAGGGAATCAAACCCGGAACCCAGGACCGTTCGCTTGTGAGGTGGATGCTGTCATGCTGAGCTAAAGAGCCATTTAGTACATAGACTAAAAAGAGAATCTTGATGAAAATTCACCATGATTAATCATTTAGCTTCTACTTGAATTTCAAGAGGGCTTGTGAAAATTCTCACTTAATAGTAAAATTCAAAATACAGAATCGTGTTTTTGGTTTTCTACTTTTTTAATTCAGTGTAGGGTTTTCAAACATAATTAGTATTGAAATAAATAATGATGAACTCTAAAGCTATGAAATTTAAGCTTAAATAGATAAGAATGCCAAAAAAATTTCAGAATGTAACATCAATCCAATAATGTTCTCTGACATTTGAGAGATGACAGGATGTGCTGGTTAATGTAGAAATCAGACATTCCAGATTTGACATTCGTGCAGTCAGAGTTAAAAACTACAGCCAAAAAAAAAGATAACAAGTTTTCCACTTTGGACTAAAGTTTAATTCTGTAGCCAGTGGGTATAAAATTCCCTTCAATTATAGTTGTATGTAGCATCCAAAGGTTTAATCACAAAACTCAAGTGCTTGGTTTTTGTGCCTCCATGTTTACCAAGGCAAACTTACCAGAAGTCTATACCTGACATGCAAGTTACAGGTACAGTACTAATTAAAATGAAAAAGTCATTGTAAATTGGAAAATATTAATTGTAAGAACCAATGAATATAATTAATTAAAATGAAAGTCATTGTAAATTGGAAAATAGTCATTGTAAGAACCTATGAATATAATTATGACTACATTAAATTTTGAAACCACTTGTCTGAACCATAGAGCATTTTTTTTATTGTCAAGATATACAGTACTGTACAGTACAGTTTACTGTAGGTATGTATCATTTAAATTTTAGTCTAATTGGGAGTTTTTTGTACGCATGACAAAAGAGATATCATGTTTATAATTACAGTTTGTATTGCTGTATATTATCATAAAAAAATTGCTGCATCCATATTGAAGTTAAATATTCATTGTGGTTTATGATGATGGTTGGGTATAACCTTGTCACTATCTGGAGTTGTACTTAGTAGTTTTAAAGCAAATAATTAGTAGGATTTAAAAGATAAGAAAGAGGTAAAATGAGAGTTTTTATGAAAGACCAAGTGCATATTTAAGACAGAAGGATTATCCCATTAAGATGTATCAAAATTTTGTTTCATTTTGCATTTTTGTATATATTTGTTGCTTTTGCATGATTATGTGCTTATATGGTTTTATTTATCTTTTTATATTAATAGCTTTTTCATAGCAATATGAATTAATTGTTTTTATGTTTCATTTGGGAATGATACATTAATGTGCATAGCTTTACTATACATATACTGTATATTTAAATCTGTCTCAAGTGAGCGATAAACTTGATACACAATTAAATGTTACTCATTTGGATTTTTCTTCAGCCATTTTTATTTCTTACCAGATTTTTCTTTTTTACATTAAAGGTTTTTTGTATACAGTATGATAGTTCCATCGAGAATTCTGTAATTAGATTTTAATAGCAAACTTGAGTTAGTATGTAATCTTCATTATTGGAAAATTGTTGTAATATAACTTAATTATGCTTTTTGACATTTTTATTGACTTGCATCAGGCTATTTAGACTCTGAAACATGATAAGGATTAAAATAAAAATAAGGAATTTATATTTTTCAAATTGTTCAAGTTAGCTTCTTATTTTTTTTCATGTATTGTTTATATATTATGTGATAAAATTCATTTGTACCAGAGGTTAAATTATTGTAGTGATAGATTAGGTATTACTTTGAAGTCACTTTAAGAGAGTGACCATAGATTAGATGAAGTCTACCATCTGTTGGAACAGGAAGTGAGTGCAGGTGCAGGGCTACAGAAACGAGGGACGGAGGCCCATCCTGTTCCCCGAAAACATGTTAAATCAAGGGAACGGGAGGTAAAGACAAGTGTTCCTCAGGTCTCACCATTGAGACACCAAACTCCCACTGAATCTAGTACTACCAACACTAAAGCTTCCAACGACCATGTCTTCTACTGTCCTGTCAACAGTGACATATCGGTGCTCTACGGAGTCAGATTGGTATAGATGTGGGGATGGCATGAATTGTTTTTGAGGTGTAACTAGTCTGGAGTGAATTCTTTATCCATTATAAGAGAAAGAACTAACATAACTGAATGAATGCTTCACGGTGTGGTAGTGGTAGTTTAATACAATAGCTCTTACAATAGTGGTTAAAAATATGGTGAAAATACTATCTGGAATCTTAGTCATTAACTGCAGTATAACATGTAGTACAAGCTTTGTGTACTAACATATCTAACCTAATACAGTGGTCCCTTGATTAACGAATGGTTCAATTAAAAAAAATTTGGTTAACAAATTAGCTCCCATAAAGATTTTCAGTTCCATTAACGAACAAAACTTCGATTAACGACAGCCTTACGAGAAACACGCTTTATTGTGCGCATCAGCTGATCGGCTAGTCCGCCAATACAGTAATCAGTTCTATGTTTACATTCTTTTCCAGTGAAGTAAATATCAAGAAAGTTGTGCTCTTGAATACTTTTGCATTTATACATTAAAATTATTGGTCATTCTGAAATTTAGTTAACATATTGATAATATACAGTGCATGAATTATTATGAAACATGAAGTAGGCACTAGAACCAATGCACTCTGTAAAGAATATGGCATGTCATCATCGACTGCCTCTACAATCAGCTGTTTGATATGTTAACAAAGCTGCCGGTAATACGACATACACACCTCAAAGTAAGTTAAAATACAGTATTCAATTGTTTTTATTTATTATTATACAGTATACTGTACAGTACAGTACTGTATTTAGTTTATATTTAATGTTTTGTTAATTTTATTACCGGTATACAGAACTTTGTATGTGCAGTATACTTTTTCTGTGAGTTGGAACCAATTACCCAATATACCATTGAAATAATAGATTCAGTTAACAAAATTTTGGTTCACATCCGACTGTGGAACCAATTGTGTTGGTTAATCAAGGGACCACTGTATTGTATTGTATTATATGCAAGTTACGGTGTGTATTCTGCTACTGTGTTGTCTCTGTCTCTAGTCTTCTATCTGTTTTTGCTCTTTTCCTTATCTCTTCATATGGCCCCCAGTTGCCCATCCATTCATCTCTAACTTCCTATCTATTTTTCTGATTGCCATCGATATGCAATTCGGATTTTCCATTTCCATTCATTAAGTTGAGGTTCCATAAATAATGTCTTTTCACATCTTATGTGAATGGAACTTGCAACAATTTACAGTGTAGGCCAAGTTTCATTTTATGAGTGATTGTACTTCTTGTTATTAAGTTATGCCATATGAAACAGTAACTACCACAGGTGTCTCATGTTCATTGTTATTTTATAGAGGATAAAATTTTGTTTATAGATGTCTGACATCCCTTAATCTGTTTATGTGACATTAATGAATGCAACAGCAAGTGTTACGATATATAATATTCAAGCTTTTATATTTATACAAAAATGGTTTGTTCTGTTCTACGTGAGTTACAAAAGAGAGGGTAAAGCTTTCCTATGAGTCTTACAACATTGATAGTACTGTATATATTAAAAGAATTTATGGACTATTTAAAAAGTGTTAAAGTACAGCGAAATGGAATATACCTGTACTTGTACAGCACTGTACTATACTTTTTTTCTTTAGGATAAGCAACAGGCCAATATACTGTACAGTACAGTAATATATGGCTGCTGCATAGATGTCACTAACATAATTCAGTCATCAATATTTTACTTTAGTATTCACTTCTTTACAATGCTTCCAATGTTATATTTACTGCAGAAGAAAGATATATAAGTATATCATGCTTGGGATCTCATTATGATTAGGAACCCCCACTTATTTCACCTGATGATGAAACACCCTAATGCTGCCTAGGAGGGTTAGGTTAGATTGTGTTTGGTTGGATTAGCATTAGAGTGGTTAATCATCAGGTTAAATAAGCAGGGGTTCCTGACCTTCATGAGATAACAGTGTGAGTGTGTCTGAAGATATCAAGATATTCATAGTGAGAAAAATAGAGCTTCTCACAGTAGGATATAACAATTGTAAAGAAAAAAAAATATATATATATATATATATAGTTAGGACTGTGAACATTAAGTTAGCACTGTTGTAGTGTCAGGACAGTGACATCATATATGTGAATTGAAAAAAAATATACTCTAGTGGTGTACAGTATTACATTACGACAGGAAGTGTATTATGTTACGTGTGCTCTAACTTGTTCTATTTTAAAAATTTGCATTAGTTGTTCATAATTCAAATATATTTCTTTACTCTACAACATGATGGTGTTTAGCATAATAATTTAAAGTGGATGAGATGGGGTACTGATTCATTAAATTAGTCCTTGCAAGCTTCTGAACGCAGCTTATTTTTTGAAACATCGTTCAAGTTGGACATATTCTACAATATACAAAACATTTTAACTCATCTCCATGAAATAGAGTAAGAGCCATCCTCCATGGCAGCAGTGGTAGAGACAAGCTTTACTATCAAAGGTTACTCTTGTTCTGTAGGATAAAAACCAGTTGTTTTATATTGTTGAGAGAGACCCACTGTATTTCCCATTGACTTTATAGACTATGTTTACTGTACACCTCATGTGCAGGATTATTCATGAACTTGGTTATATGTACTTTGAAGAAATTGTGGAGTGTTGCAGATTGTGTGGAAGAATAATAAAGACAAGTACTGTATTGGTACAGGATGTCCTCACTTTATATTGGGGTTGCTATCCTTGAAACTGCAACTTTAAGTGAAATAATGATAGCAGGTCAATTATTCCTTATATAATTAATGGAAATAGGGGGTTAGTTCAGGGAAATAAGTTTAAAAAAAATATTATACAGTTCTCAAGAATGATGATTGTAAAGCTTGGTTGAAGTGGAGGGTGTGGGGATGATGTTTTTGTATGTGGAGTCAAGGTCACAAAGAGGGTAAATCAGTCAGCATTGCCAATAATAGGTCTCACAGTGGTGGGAGTGAGACCAAGAGCAACAACAGTGTCCACCACATGCTTAGCAGCATTAAAATGCCATAAGACTTCTAACTTAGTGCCCAGTCTGATAGATATCCTTTTCTTTGAGGGACATCATCATCATCGCCATCACCACCACTTCTTGGGCACTTTGCACTCATCTTGGGGTAGTTAGTACAGTATGTGTGGAGAAATAATAAAAGGAAAATATCCAAAATTCCAGAACACAAACATTAGCTGCTGGGCACAATGTAAACAAACATGATGAAAGTGCAGATCAAGGAGGGAACATTGAGTGTCCTCTTTGCTGACCCACACATGACATCACAAAGTAGTTGTGCTATTGTGGACAAAGGTCAACATTATAACCAAATATTGTGTGACTCTTTGTAGATAATTTAGATATGGGATATAATTCATCAGCAATGCTATATAGAAACATTGTTAATTGAAGCGACTTTATATGAGGATATCTTGTGCATTTAATATACCGTACGTACTCTGCCCCGCACTTCACGTGACACCTGGAAATGAAACAAAAACAGAGTGAAAGATTATTTAGGGAAACCATAGTGTGTATAGATGTAAAATTTATGTGGATGATGATGTTTTGTCAGAGATACTGTTTTTGATATGGGAAATGGCTTATTAGAAATAGACGAGAAATAGAAACTGTTAATGGCATTAGATTGGGAAAGAATGATGAAATAGATATTGTTATGATTGACTGTAACAGTTATTGCTATATTAATACAGCAACGATGTTTCACAGTGTACTCGCATGTTAGTATGGTGGATTTTCAAAATTAAAACAATGAAGAAACAGGAAAATAACGGGGGCAAATTGTTGCCCAAAACTTGAGATTTTGGTAATTTTCTCTCATTAAATCTTAAAGGACGGTGATGGTTTTTAAGGAGAAAGTTACTGATTTTTTTGCATATCTTGTTATGGAATTTTCTGAATGAATTGTGATAAGGCCACTTACAACTATCAAACTGTTTTATGTGTTCTGTGTTAGGTTAAATCACCTGCAGTGTGGAATGTAGATTGTGTTCATAACCTATTTACCATATAACTTGGGTAAAAACGAATTTAGAAATGCTAATTTTATGCACAGTTATTACCTTCCTTGTAGAATTTTGAATGGTTGCTGTTAACACAATTTTTATCAGTATTTAAGTTCACCATTATGAATTTATTTAATATATCTTTTGGTAAATGTTATTTAAAACGACCAGTTGTAAAATTTGTGCACATAATACTTTATTTTTGTACTCTTCTTGTCTCAGATTTATTCTCGATGTTTCAATGTGGGGAATAGTTGTACAGTGTCATATTTAAGTACATTATGGTCTTTTTGCTGTAAGAGATTAATTGTCAAATTACTTAAACTGTTAATGAAAAAATGAGACAGTGATATAGGCCTCTATTTATAATATTTGATCCATTATTTGTTGTCTTGAGGAAGTCATTTTTCCCTGTAAATTGTTCATTAAGGTGATTGATGGTTTCAAGAGTATCACAGCTGGTATTAGTAATAAACTCAAAAAGCTGCTTTCAAGTAAATAATGCATATCCATTATTAGGAACATAATGATTATTTGTCTCGTTTTTTCAGTCCCCCATTGTTGTATGGAAGATGAAGGCGCCAGAGAAGAAACCATTAGTACGACGTGAGAAAGCAGAAGAGGTGAGAGCCAAAGTACGTAAGGGTAGTCAAAAGAAGCCTGTCTCGGCACTCAAGGCTCTTGCAGAATTCCAGAGTCCAGCAGATGCAATTTAGAGCATGTTTTACTCTTTCACACTTAGGAATATTTAAGATAGTTTTGTAAATTGATAAAATACCTAATGTTTGCAATTGTGGGGGGTGCAACAGCCTCCTGCACTAATATTGTGTACTGTGAGAATGTTATCCAGTAGACCCTTAAAGAAGGTTAATCAATAAGTAAAGATTAAGCCCTGTAAAGGGAGTCCAAATCTATTGATGACTTATTCCTTTTATTTTTATTATTAATTTTATTAGGTTCATATGTATATGTTCATTTTGTTTATGATGACATCTTTTATTATGTATAAACATATTTTTGTATCAAATGACAGTCAGTAATTGGTGAAAATTGATGCTGTACTTAAATTTAAATACTCTGTAATACAAGAATTAACAAACCAAATCCCCAAAATTTATTTTGTCACAAACAAAAGACAAACTAAATTAATGTTAAGTTCACAAATAATTAATTTCCAGTATACACGCAAGTAACATTGCTTACCTGCATGTGGTGTGCTCAGTGAATTATCTTTTGCTATATTTATATGAAGTAAATGAATAGTTTCAAGTATCAGTTGGTGATAAAGTGTATTGAAAATAAGTGATAATATTAGGAATGTTGAATGTGTTATATATTTATATTCAGCAATTCCTTATTTGTCCAGCAGTCTTAGGAATATATATATTTTTTGCATAACATGTTCCTTATCATTAATTGAAATATTAAGAGGACTGACCCATTTTTACTTAGTGGTTCAAAGCTTCCATTAGCTCACCTCTATAGTTACATTCCCTTAATATGAATGTATATTGGAAAATTTTCAACATTAGAATTTTGACATTAATTTGATTATGTTCATCTCAAGCATTTCAGCTGATATGAAGTATTTTTTTAATTGATGTTTTATCCTGAAACTTTTTTTAACATTGTGGACCAACTATTTTCTTGTATAAAGTGTGAATTTTCACAACTTAAGAACCCAGGTTTGATCTTGGTGCAGGGTAAAGTGGACAGTATTACATGCCATCACCTGTAGAGGTGGTCTCTGGGGATCAACAGGTTTCACACTGGCAGCCCCTTGATAACAAATATGGTATCACCTTGCTCAGCAGATGGCATAATCAGATGTACAGGTACTTTACAATATGGAGGAATTTTAATTTTTCTGTCATAGTTTACACTTGTACCTTAAGCGGTGGCAATAGCAGTAACAATGCTTATTAAAATATTATAATATGTCAGGTATATCATATGGGACACATTAGTTGAACTGTGAATTAAGTCATTGTAGGTAATTTATATTTCAATCTAGGTTTTTAAATTTGAGAATTAATCAGGGTACACGTATAGTCAATGTCAAATAGAATACAGGATTCTATTTGGTGATGTTTATTGGTAAACAGTTATAGAACTATGTGATGAATAATGCAGTTCATGGGCCTTTAATCTGAGGATATTGATCATTTAGTAAGTTGTTGTTATGAGTTGATAGTCTTATACTTTACTTTTTGGGGTGAAATTGATGTGGAATCATTTATCTTAATTGCACATTTAATGTAAGCTGAATTACCCATCAGTGTAGGGCAGTGTGGCACTTAAGAATATGGCAAAAACAACCAACAGTTTATTACTTCACATACTGTATAGATAACTCATTCTTTTGCTAATCATTCCAAAATATTTTGATCATGCTGATCTTTGTAGTTAGGATTAAGTTTTACCTTGTAATAAAGTACAGTAGTACATTGCTGTATATCCTCAAAGCATTTATTTGTGTCAGTTGGAAATGCTAGGGTTTCATTTTTTAAATACTGTATTGTTGTATGTGATGTTCTGAAAAAAATATTTTCAGTAGTTTTAAACTCAGTGATTCAATATTATGATTAATAACTTTGCATATCATAACTCATTGTATATTGGGACAATTTCCTTGAGAAAGATTTAGCATGGGCAGCTTTTTGTAATCAATAGGTTAAGTTATGTTCATGGAATCATCCATTAAGGCACCAAAGCAGATTATATGGCATGCTGGTCATGATCAACAAACTATTTATTTTGTTTCCATAACAATAATAGATAAAAAACATGAATTATGAGATAAGTGATTGTTAAAAATTCTATATTCACGCAACACACTATATCATATTGTATATCATCCATATTTTATTACTTGTCCTAAAGCATATGCCGGTATTCAAGTCTCTTAGTATCATGATAATTTGCTCTCCCTTTTTTTTTCAGGTCTAAAATATTTTTGCAATTATGGTTACATTATGGCAATGCATCAGCATTTTTGGACAACCAACAATTGTTTACAAACATTTTGTTATACTGTTCAAGAAATTAATGGTTTTGTTAAAAAATAATTGGTAATCATGATTTATGACTTGCTCTTTATTAGTAATATATTATTATTCATAAATACCATGTACTTTTGGTGCCAAAATATATGTAAAAGAGCCTAAAAAATGTTTATCTTACCATATCAATTTATCTTCATATCTTCAAAGAATACAAAATGCTGTCTCTTAAAATGCTATTTCAATATAACACATATAGTTTGGAGGAAATCGTTAAAAAATTATATGTACAGGTACTGTACAGTTAACCCTCACTTTACGCGGTCCCGCATTCCGCGTTTCCACGTTAACGCGGTGCCTTGCCAGAACCTCACGTGCTCACATTACGCGGTACGTGAACCCCATTACGCGGAGAGTGTCCGGCGCGACGCTATTTTTAGATTCGCCCCACCCGCCACCCGCCCGCCTGCCTGCCTGCCTCTCCCTCCTCCTCCCTCCGCTTGGGCAAGCGGCGCGGTAAGGTTGCGCAGTGTGTGTCTTTGTTGCGTTATCACTGACGTCATATGACGTATCAGACCTGTGATTGGCCATGCATCCCTACCCCCCTCTGCTGCTAGCTGTAATTGGCTTAAAGTATTATGACGTGTCCACCCGGGGGAGGGAGGGAGGGAGGAAAGACGACGCTTGACCTAGCCGCGGCAGTTTCATCCCTCAAGGCCACTCCGTGTAAACGCGCATCCATTGTTCCGTAAAATGGCTTCCGCCGGACCACCACCCCCAGAGAGAAACCTTTCCTTACCTGGACCCAGCGGCACTAAACCAAAGAAGACACGACGTTCCTTAAGCTACGAGGTGAAGTATAGCATCATCCAAGAGTTGGAGAAAGGAACAAGGCAGGTTGATTTGGCGCGCCAGCATGGCGTGAACGAATCTACGATCCGGACTATAAAGAAGGATTCAGCCAAGATAAAGGAGCACATGAAGATCACAAAGTCTACAGGTGCTTCTATGATCAAGTATTTTCACAACCAGGTGCTTCTCAAGACAGAAAAATTACTTGTGAGGTACTTGGTGCGTCAGGCGCGACGGAACATGGCGGTCGACACGCGCTCTGTTAAGGACTACGCACGTGAACTGTACATGGCAGTGGCACGAAAGATGGGAACTTCAGAGCCCAAACCCTTTAATGCTTCCTCTGGGTGGTTACAGAGGTTTAAGATCCGGAACAAGATCACCAATATAAACATTGGTGGTGAAGAAGCGAGTGCTGATCGTGCTGCGGCTCGGGAATTTCCTCCGTTTTTACGTGAGATTATGGAGGAAGGACAGTACAGTGACGACCAGGTGTTTAACATGGACGAATCTGGTCTTTTCTGGAAAAAACTACCTTCCAAGTCCTTCGTTGTGAAGAATGCCAGCAGGATTCGGGGCCGGAAAATGCAGAAGGAACGCATCACCGTCCTGTTTACCACCAATGCCTCCGGTACCTGTAAGCTCAAGTTATCGGTGATCCACACAGCCCGCAAGCCGCACGCCTACAAGAGCATGGACATGACCAAGCTAAATGTCCACTGGCTGACCGCACGTAAGGCATGGATGTTCTCTACACTGTCCCTCTCCTGGTTTGATGACTGTTTTGTTCCCGATGTAAAGAAATTCTGTGAGCGACAGAATGTCCCATTTAATATTTTGTTGCTGCTGGACAACGCACCAGGACACTCGCCCCTACTGTTAGATCGTCACCCCAACGTAAAAGTGGTCTTCCTTCCTCCCAACACTACGTCTTTAATCCAGCCCATGGACCAGGAGTTGATTTGCAATGTGAAAGCTGCATTCTCAACAAAAAAATTCCAGCTCCTGAACGACTACACCAACACCAGGGAAGAGTTGCGTAACCTGAGTGACACCACCACCGATAGCAAGAGCGAAGAAGATGAGGATCAACAGTTAGAACAGCAAAAAATACTCTTCAAACAATTCTGGAGAGTATTTAACATCAAGAAAGCTGTGGACTTCTTGGTGGAGTCATGGGATCAGCTGTCTATTGCTACAATTCGTCACGCATGGAGACATGTGTTGCATGGAATACCAGGTGAGAGGAGGAGTCAATCTGTGACTGGTGAGGTTCAGAATGTTGCAGTAGCAGTGGACCTTGCCAGAGAAGCTGCGCAGACTGTTACAGTTCCAGGCTTCTCCGAGACCACCAACGACGACATCCTGGAGGTGATCAGAAATCCTGAAGTGACTGCCGACGAGATGTTGGAAGAAGAACACGTCAGTGAAGAGGAGGAAGAAGGTGCGTCAGTCTCCGAAGAACACAATTTAAGTCATAGTGATATTAAGGGTGCCATGGAGTGTGCAGAGAAGATGAAGTCCTTCCTTTCCCGCGACAATGACGATGACCGCTATGAAGTCTTCCATACCCGGCTGGTGCAGGCTATGGAGCCGTACATCAAGGTGTATCACGACAACATCAACGCCAGCCGTCAGCAAAGCATAACAGATTTCTTCGCCCGCAACCCACCACAGCCAGCCCAAGCCAGTGATAGTGACAGTGAAGTTGACTTTGAGGGATTTGTCAGGGAAGCCCTGACAACTGTAAGTGACAGTGATGGTGATTCACCTAGTAATGGTGATTCACCTGAGGGCCAGTAATCTGCCCTCTGCCTCGGAACCAGCCTCCATCCCCGTATGCCGACCCATCTCTTCTACTACCGTAAGTGTTACACCTAATTTTTAGTTTTCTAACCTTACCTTTATTTTTCCTATGTTAACCTTTATCTTTCCTAACCTAACCTCTTCTATATTACTTGTTTTTTCATACCATCATAAAGTTAAGATAAAATTTTTACTACAACATAGTTGTGTGTCGTCAAAAAGTGGAGTTTGGGGATCGGCCCGGACTCCATTTCAATTAATCCCATATGTTATGTTATTCACTTTACGCGTTCCTCACTTTCCGCGGTACCCTCCGGGTTACATTAACCGCGTAAAGTGAGGGTTAACTGTATATTAAAACTAGGTGAATGTTCCACGTGTGACCACACAACATGCAACACTCTCGTCTTTTTTCCCTGCTGTGTGCTCGATGAATGAGTGACATAAACTGATACCTGCTCAGCCATTCAGTACTCAGATTCTCTAATTCTGAATGCTTCACACTAATATTTAATAACGAGCCAAATCTATTAATGATCACCTTAGACTGATAATGATCATTACCCTCATGATAGGAGCCATCCACAATTATTGACTGATAACTATAAAGTATCCGGAAATGAGATATAGGACCTTTTATCTCATGACCACTTTACTTTTTTCTTTTTTTTTTTGGCACCCCCGTACATCCTTGTGTAAGGTGAAGCATTTACAGCGCCCAACAGGGAAGCATGTTAAGTTCATGCTTGCCTTTATGTCTCATGAGTTAAGGGCGTAGAATCCTGAAGAATCAAGGGCGTAGAAGCCTGAAGAGTCAATGGTTTATGTCTAAGCAAGTTGTTGGAAGCTCCAACAACTTGTCCCTGAATACGAATTCGCAACTTTCGATTTACAGCAGGTACCTACATTGCTGCCAGGTGACCTCACTCCATTGACTGAAAGGTCAAAGGTTGTTGAAAGTTACTACACTGTAGCATCGATATTTGGTATTTGATCTTGTCACATCTGGTTAGCCTAGAATAGGTACTCCACTTTTTTACCCAAATTGGACAAAAGGAAATGTCACTTTCTGATTCTTGCAGCTGCAGTTTTTATTCAATCGTCAGGAAATTTACCCAGCTTATTGGTCCAGGTCTGAAATAAGTAAAGAAACTTGACCAACATTAGACAGAGGTCAAGGTCAAAAGTCACTTACAAAACATCCATAATTATTGGCTAATTGAAAAAAAAATGCAGATGAAATATATGTCAAGTAACCATTGGCTGTCAGTGTATGAAGCCCAGCTAGGTGGCTTACTTTATTTTTGGTAATGCAGGGTAATATAGTCATGGTGAGAAAAAACATGTAAGAGTGCAAAATAAGACCAAAACTTTGACTCTAAAAGATTAATAATATGACAAAAACATGTCAATTCCCACTTCATCATTTTACTGGAAAAGCGATTGAAAATTATGCCCCACTCAGAGAGGTCAGTATCAAGAGACTGAAGGTGTGGAGAAAAATATCAATATCCCTTAAACAGCATCCTGAAATGTTGTGCCAAGGAATAAAAATTTTCACACAAATTTGGCAAAAATAATGTACAGTCAGCCAAAGATCCAGCTACCCCAACCTGGGTCTCGTGTTCACAATTTTACGTGGCAATATTTGGTAACGTAAGGCTGTATGTAATGGTGATTGTGATTGGTGGATCTATTTTTGGCTGTATCACTGTCAGGATGAATATTAAACAAACCATGGGTAGCATTTTTATAATAAATAATTCAACATTATTTTAGATCATGAGAAGTTTCCAAATGTTTGTATACAGTATTTGCTTAAATAATGAAGAAAATTTCATGTGAGAATCTTGTGGCAGCTGTGGTTGTGGTTGAGTTGCCAATTCATTAATATATTTTTTTTCATGATTGAAGCAAATATGCAAACAATTGGAAACCAGAGCAAGGAGTCATAACTTTAAAAGTTGTAGTGTCAGAGAATTCCACTGGTATTAAAACTACGTTGTTGCCAACTGCTGTTGTATTCATCATGCTCAAGATTGGTGGAACGATGGAAATCAGATGTTTATTTGATCAAGGCAGTCAACATACATTTGTTTTGTCAAGGTTATCAAGTGGGTTGAGCATGAGAAAAGTGAGTAAGGTGTCTGAGACAATTGATAGTTTTAATTTGCAGGGTACAGGTAATCCTTCTGAATTTAATGTGCAGTTTAGTTTAAACACATCTGATGGACCAGTTAGAGCAGGTGCTTTAGTGGTTGAACATCAATGAGTTGAAGAGATCCAGTAAATTTTATCCCAGGCAGAGTGGAGACGTGTTAATGACAATCACAACCCGGCAAACCTGGCGACGAGATGACAACGTAGGCTTACTGCAAATCAGAACTGGGATCCGTGTGTGGGCGGGCTGCCCAACACCCATCAAGGAAGGAGACCATAAGCTACAAGTGAGTAGTTAAGGTAGGGTAGCTTTTAGACTATCATGGTTCAGTGGCTTGCTGTCTGACTACCAACTGTGGTGGCCTGGGTTCGAAACTCAGCACCCAGAGGTGAATAAAAATCGTTTATGTTTATTGCTTGCTCTTAATCATGGCCACTAGGAGTAAGTAATGCATTTATGTGAGTAAGCATGTTAGACAGGCTGGCTATGAGCGTTAGAGCTATTGTAGTCTGGCATTTTGGTGTGAGTAAGTTTACTGTATGATACATAAGGATAAAACGGTGAAGCTATCAGAGAAAGAGTCTGACTGCGTCCACCCCCAACATCATCAACACAACATCATCACGAAAGGAAAATATAAAATACTGTTCACTATTATTTATTCTAAAAAAAAATTCTTAAATATTTATTATCTGCCTTCATATTCATTTTTTTTTATGAACTTAACACTCTCCAGTGAACTGTACAGGTAAATATTATTAAGTCAGCTGTGATTGTCAACAACATGACAAAAATGCTCTTAAATCCATGTGGTTTTATTCCTACTGTTGATGTCGTCATAGTTAAAGGCCCCCCCATGACAAGGAGATGACTAGGGTTGAGCACCATTACAGTACATTGTTTATTCAGGCTCTTAAGTTCCTTAGTTTACTAGGCTGCAATTCAGGGATTTATAGATACAGTACAGTATATCCAATAATGAGTAAGTGCCTAGCTTATACTGTCAGCAGGCAAAGGGTGACTTCATAGAAGTTTATATACACATTAGAGGACAATATTTAGTCGAGTGTTCATATCTGGAGCTGGCAGATGCCCGCCCCACTAGATGTCACAGCTTATGGTTGAAGAAGCCACAAGTTAAAACAAAATATTAGGGCAAACTTTTTCAGAGCGAGGGTTAAAACCTCTTGGAACAATCTACCAGAGAGAATTGTGACGAGACTGAATGTAGGCTCATTCAAGATCAGACTTGATCAAAATTGGCACAGGTACTGATATATTCTGGAATCGGTACTTGTCAACAGTACATAACAGACATGTAACCAACCGCCCAAATGGCAACGGGTCAATCAATGGTGAAGAAGATAAAGTAAAAAATAAGTACAACACTCTACTAAGGTTCTTAAAGCTGCATTCTGGATCAAACTTAACAATTCACTGAGAGAGTTTGGTCCACAAATTTTATGAAGAATATAACCGACGTATGTAGATAGCAGGCTGCAATGAAACAGGGAGGTACTACCGCCTGGGAAGATATTGGAAGCATAATGTGCTGTATAATGGTAGACCCTGCTGCCATATGGCATCACGAAAATTGTGACCTAACTCCCAGGTTGGTGATCTGACTTTCTGCCACACTTACAATTGCAGGGTTTCAATTGTTTCTCTTACTTTGACAACACAACATACTGTACATACAGTATATCGTTTCTCACTATTGATCTATTTTCATTTTTGTTTTTCTCTATGGTTCTTTATTATTATTATTATTATTATTATTATTATTATTATTATTATTATTATTATCAGTGATGTTGTTATTATTAATTTATTTTTAATTTTGTATTTTTTATAAATTTTATTTAATTTGAACTAATTATTATTATTGTTTTTTTTATTACATTTTCGTCCCCCAGGCCCCGATATGGGTCAGTGACCTGTGCCCGGGTTGGTTAATACTGTTTAAAAAAAAAATGGGGGGCCGCTATCACCCACGTCATACTCACCAAACCATACCCTTTGTTGATACAGTATTAGCACTACCTATAACTTTCAAAATCGACACCCTAACCACCAGTAAGCTAACCATCATCATAAAATTGATTTGATAACAAGAATGAAAATAATCATAGCAGAATTTAGGTCACACACCAATATAGCTAAGAGAAAAAACAACAAAAGAAAATCCTTGTTGGCAGACAGTGGACGTCCAGATAAGAGAGTAACACTGAATGGAGCCACTCGAAAGGGCGTATTAGAAAAAGGCGACATTCGTCAAGATAAATGGTGGAGATAAAGGGAAGAGTAAAGAGAAGGAAGTAGAGAGCTCTGAGGATTGGGAGGGAAGTGGAGAACCAGAGATAAATCCGGAAAGATACACGAGACCACGTCACAATGGCCGCCGTATATGATCGTAAACACACAGCATGATGTTACGAGGGTGGGTTAAGACTACTTGTATCCCCCGTGCTTTACTTCCTCCCACCCAAGAAGCAGGAACCACAACATTCAAATGCCTGTGCCAAACCAGTTCGGGGAACTACGTTAGAGGAATGGTCATGATCATCACCGCCAGAGAATAAATGAGGCGGCAGAGAAAGCACCTCCTCTCGATTGTTCCTCCTGGACGAGTGCTTCCAAGGACAGGGACTGCCACACTTAACGCCGCCACGAATGCAAGGCCTGACTTTTCTCAAATATTATTGACGATAAAGAAATGAAACTTCACAGGTATGTCTCTACCTGTAGATGAGTCAACACCTGTAGGTAGTGTCCATGCACGGAATTCTTATTAATTTTAAATAGGGAAATAAATCAAAATATATACTATATATGCTGAAGAGTTTCCGTCTGGAAATTTAACATTTTCGAGTTAATTTGACTTTTCAATTTCACTTACAAAGTACAAGTTCGTGTGGATATACAGAACATTGTTTACGTCAACCAATCAGCAGAAGCGTCCATGTTACGTGACACTCGTGCGCCTGTGCAAGGTCTGGCATTTAAATTGTGGAGTTGTGGACTGGGAAGATGGCTACTGTGTGTGTGTGTGAAGGTTACTCGTTAGCAGATTGCGAAGAATGCAATTAGTTTTGAGAATGAAGCAGCAGTTGTAGACATTCAAGGCTTACGGTGTTCTGCTGTCTTCAATAAGTTGTCCAAACTGTGACTGTCACTATCGTGAAGATGGCACATTTGGTAGTGTAGTAAAAGGCGGACACTGCAGAGAGAAAGAATACTACTGCCAATATTTTGCTCTGTACGTCTCAACCTCATCACAACACCATGCTGCACCACATCCTTCTTCAAGTGGCGTCACTATCCTTCTCCATCTTGGTAATTAAGGTAAGGTTAGGTTAGGTTCGGTGTCATTGGTTTGGTCTTTTTTTCATATTTTTATCCCACAATTTCACTCTACTTCAAAGCCCTGCCCACTTTGTGCATTCCAAATTGTTGATAATTTGGGGTCAGGCATATTTCCATAACTACTGGTCATTTCCGACATGAAACCATAAGGGGGTCAATTTAGGATAGTAGCCAGGTTTCGATTTCCGTCATTTTATTGTTGGCAACCACATTACCTAACCAAAATAAGACGAATTTTCTCTATGACACTTTCTGCGCTGACGAGAAATAACGGAGATATAACGAGTTAAACAACAACAACAACATCCCCTTGAAGAGTTCTGTTCTCGGCAGTAGGTAAACAATGAAACTCGAGGCTCGTTCGGAATTTGTTAAATGTCTTGCATTGTGGGAAGGCGGTAGCCAATTAGCGACGACCGTCAGGTACTCAGTCCACTCTCACAGCCAGAGGTACCAGACGCGTGGCATTCTGACGTCGACGCCAGCGTTTAAGGTAAGAACCGTGTGTGAAGATTTATTTTCTTTGGTTGGATGGTACGGTGGTCGGGTTATCCGTTGAAGTTAGTGTAGTTTGTTGTTACAGGCCAATTCCAACAGTAAAAAAAATACAGTACTGTTATATATGTACCTCAGGAGATACAGAAAACGTTGAGCAAGTTGATGATACAAGAAGTATGGATTTACATATGTAAAAACCAAGACCAACTTCAAATTAAAGTATGAAAATATAACATGTTCCCAGGTAATATTAAAAAAAAGGTGCAGCACATAAACTAATTAAATTTAAAACATAAAATGGAATATTTAAAGAAGAATTCATAAATGTTGACATCTATTATCGATAATTAGGTAAATTTTGAGTGTTTGTAAACATGAAATAGATAACTTTCAGTGGAGGTTTCCGCAAACAGCCAGCCTTTAGTCAAAAAAATATAATGTAGTCTACTTTAAGACTAAAAGCTTGTGTCAGCAGGTAATTAGCTACTTAAGAAGGTGATATACCCCCCTGTATAGTGGAAATAAATCTGTGAACGCCTTCCGGGCGTTTAAAGGTTAATCAGACTTTTCACGTTAAACTCGAACGTTATAATTCGGTCAAACCTGTTGAATACAATTCATTTTAGTATTTCAAATAAATCATACATAGGCAATCATACATAAATGTTAATCCAATATATATTTACATAACAATCATAGCTATGTAATTAGTCTAATCTTAACACTTATAATGAGTACTTAATTTGCCATATTTTTATGTTGTCACAATGATAACCGATGCAATGGACACAGTGTACCTGTGTAAACAATAAGTACAAGTTAAACTTACGTGTTGAAAGTCTCAAGAGAAACAGGTTAGGTGTTGACTATGATGGTGATAGCTACAGTTGCAGTGCCCTGCCCGGCTTCACATGCACTGGCTGGCCGACTTTGCTGCGTAAGTCGTTTATACACAAACAAGCTCCCATTACTACCACCCAACACCCTTCCTCCTCTGGGTCTCTCCATCTTCACCATCTCAATACTCTATATACTGTATACTCATTACTGCTTGCGGTAACAAATACGATGTACAGTATTCCACCCACCTCTAGCTGGCGAGGGGCTTCGTCGATAATCACGCACCGTCAACCTGAAGTTGGTAACACTGCCAAGCGTGTACTACTAGAATCTTCTCAGACAACATCCCTTACAGTTCGTTAACTTTAACCTGTTTTGTGTGCTAGTTCATTTTGACCCTACTGAATCAATTGAATGACTGTAGATTTGGACAATGTACTTTCATATCTAACTCTTTAAGAGTTTTCATTACTTCCTTACGGCAAGAAAAGCATCACGTAGGAGGACTTAAAAAAGCTACAGTGATGCTCTCCCTGCCTCATAAAAAGCTGAGGTGTTAGCAACTTTGTTTAAGGCTGAATATAGAGGGGCTCATTGTGAAGGTTTATATCTGCTGGATTATTGTCTTTATCGCCGTGTTATTTTCCTTCTATGGGAGAAACTTGAGAAGTTCTTGAAAGGTCATGCATATCATTATTATGTTGCCAACTGTGTAAAGATGTAGCTACCTAACGCACACACACACACACACACACCCACACACACATTTTAGGGATAAGTATTTGATTAAACTTTGAAACACAATTGATGTTTTTGCCTAATAAGGATTAACTGTTTTTGTGGCTATCTGTTTTGTTAAGACTTTTACTATCATAACCACACCGTATTTAAATTAGGTTAGGATAGTTAGGTCAATAATGATAATGTGTATTCTTCTATCATAACCCAGGTTAAGGTAACCAACCCAACCTAACTTCTATAACTAACCAACCCAACCTAACTTAACCAACCCAACCTAACTTAACCAACCCAAAACTAACTTCTTAACCAACCCAACCTAACTTAAATAACCTAACCAACACAACCTAACTTAACCAACCCAACCTAACTTAACTTAACCAACCTAACTTAACCAAACCAACCTAACTTAACCAACCCAACCTAACTTAACCAACCCAACCCAACCTAACTTAACCAACCCAACCTAACTTAACCAACCCAAGCTGACTACACCTAACCAACGCAACCTAACTTAACTTAACCAACCCAACCTAACTTAACTTAACCAACCTAACTTAACCAAACCAACCTAACTTAACCAACCCAACCTAACTTAACTTAACTTAACCAACACAACCTAACTTAACCAACCCAAGCTGACTACACCTAACCTAATTTAACCAACCTAACCAAACTTATTCTAACAAAATTTAACCTAACCGAACCTACCTAACAACCTAAACTGGGCTAGCCAAGGCGAGCATCAGGGCAACTTTTCACTCCATGGCCACAGAGACTTTAGGACCAAGTAACGGACAGGGTATTTAACAGTATGTAGTTCACAGCCAGCGACCATGATACCAGAAAGCCGTGGTTGTCCAAAAGCCAGCACACTGAGAGGGGGGTCTTAATTTATTCACCTTTAAAACTACACATTAATGCTTGTAAAAACTTTATTTACAATTTGTTTATGCGTTCATAATGAAACTCTATTAGCCCATTCGTATATATTTTTTTACTGTATATTGAAAATTCATTACCTCATAATTATAGCATGAACTAATTACCAGCATGTTTTATAGTTGCATTCAAAGCAATATTTATCTTTAATTGCAAAACTACATTGTAATAAAAATTATCATGATGTAGGAGTTTCGATGTTCTCTGCTGCTAACTTTCACCAGTTGGATAAAAAAAGCAATAGTACACGACTACTTTCAATACTCGTTGATACTTTCTGGAAAATATAAAGGAATATTTTGTAAGTATGATTACCCGGTGGTCGCTGATGTGTTTACTGTGTGTACCAGACTTGGGCCGAAGCCAGCAATTTAAAAGTCATGAAGTCGAAGCCGAGGTCAGCCATAAGAAAGTCATGAAGCCGAAGCCAAGGCTCTTCAAGGCTACACGAAATTTTAACATCATTACGTACATATAGTATGCTGTATTACTTTACATGTTGATGGGAATACACATAATATGCTAAGTTGGAGCAAGGCTTTGGGGGTAAACTGACTTTATTTTAAGCTAATTAATTGTTCGTGGAGTAAGCTTCAGCTTTTCCTATAGACTAAAAAGTTGTTTATAGGGACAATTTATCCTTTTAAATGTTATTTTATTCATTGTTTTATTTTTATCTATTATCAGTATTCATTGTATTAATTTGTTTTATCCATTATTCACTTTTATTAATTTTATTACATTACTTTTACTTTTTTTTTTTTTTTTTTACTTTTATCCTCTTCGTTTAGGGTGGTTGGTCACGTCTGTTACACGGTTGGCAAAAACTGGTCATGTACTCGTTCCAAAATGTATCTGAACCCTCGCCAGTATTGGTCTAGTTTAGTCTTGAGTGAGCTCACACCCAGTGCTGTCGCAACACTCTCTGGCAGATTGTTCCAAGAATTTATAATTATCACTTCGAAAAAGTTTGCCCTGACAATTTTCTGAGTTTGTGGTTTCTTCAACTTTGAGCTGTGACCCTTAGTGGGGCGTCCGCCAGCTCCAGGTATGAACACTCGACTGAGTAATCCCCTCTGAGATGTTCATAAACTTCAATTAAGTCATCCCTTACCTGTCTATAGTGTAAGATAGGCAGTTGCAGGCGTTCTATTCTCTCTGGGTAAATGAGGTGGCCCTCCTTCTTTGGACATTTTGAATCAATTGACAGTCTCTAGCATATTTTTGGGACCAGACGGGGTGACAGTACTCCAGACGGGGAAGCACCTCACTCTTGAAGAGCTATGGTTGTCCTTTATAGTTGAAGAAGTACAATTGTTAGTAAAATTAACGAGATGGCCGCCACCTTATCATTTATTTATTTATTTTTATTGCGGAGACATAATCTTTTCGGACACGTTTTTTGTAATGCATAGATGCTTAATTAATGAGACCGAAAAAAAAATAGGAATGTGAAATATATAGTTTTCCTTCTGAACGTTATGATCTTGCCGTCAAATCTGCTGCCATTTCATAAGAACTCTTCTAAGGGTAGTATTGTATGATCATAGTCATAATTTAATCCTCTCTCCTAATAAACATTTTACTTTAAAACAAACACATCCTTGAGATCCTTCTAATATATAACCCTGTATAAGTGGCGACTTTCTCCTTAACCTTTACCAAAGAAAATATAGGAGTAAAGCGGGATGGAAGATTAATCCGATATATTTTCCACGTTGGCGAAAGTCAACAGCTCCTCGAGGGACCGTAACGCACCATAACACATTTCGCTTCAGGTTTGTTCAAGTCAGTTTTATATATTCGTTACCATTGTTTTTGTACTTGCTCGGGAGTCTTACATCTCCGCTAAATGAATAAGTCGCCGTTACCTCCAATAGAAATAAAGAATAATACAATAATTAAATTAATGAATAGTTATAAAGACTTAAAAATACCAATTTGAGTTGAGTTCAGAACAAATTACGGTATTTTGACCACTATGAGAAATTAAATTCGAGTTAAACTTGACAAGGTGTTATTGGTAAAGATCATGAACACTTGTGATGGTGAGAGTAACACCGTCATTAAGGAGACTAACAGCCCTGGTCATCACAGTTAGGGAGTAGTTTCTAGAAGAGACACTACCAATTACAAGTGTAGCGGGTTGATAACAAGGTAGAGGGCATAGCAGTGGTGTATAGCATCTGAAGAGGCTGGTAACAAGCTCTAGCACCAGGTTAACAAGGTGCAACACTTCAGGCACAGGTGAAATGCTTCGCTATTGGAGATTAACAGTCATAGTCAGCTAGGAAGTGTAGTGTCACGATCACCAGGTGTAGAGAGTTACAGCAGGTGTTTATTGCCACAATCACCAGGTGTAGAGAGTCACAGCAGGTGTTAAGTGCCACAATCACCAGGTGTAGAGAGTCACAGCAGGTGTTTAGTGCCACAATCACCAGGTGTAGAGAGTTACAGCAGGTGTTTAGTGCCACAATCACCAGGTGTAGAGAGTCACAGCAGGTGTTTAGTGCCACAATCACCAGGTGTAGAGAGTTACAGCAGGTGTTTAGTGCCACAATCACCAGGTGTAGAGAGTCACAGCAGGTGTTTAGTGCCACAATCACCAGGTGTAGAGAGTCACAGCAGGTGTTTAGTGCCACATCACTAGGTGTAGAGAGTTACAGCAGGTGTTTAGTGCCACAATCACCAGGTGTAGAGAGTCACAGCAGGTGTTTAGTGCCACAATCACCAGGTGTAGAGAGTCACAGCAGGTGTTTAGTGCAGGTGTTTAGTGCCACAATCACCAGGTGTAGAGAGTTACAGCAGGTGTTTAGTGCCACAATCACCAGGTGTAGAGAGTCACAGCAGGTGTTTAGTGCCACAATCACCAGGTGTAGAGAGTCACAGCAGGTGTTTAGTGCCACACTCACTAGGTGTAGAGAGTTACAGCAGGTGTTTAGTGCCACAATCACCAGGTGTAGAGAGTCACAGCAGGTGTTTAGTGCCACAATCACCAGGTGTAGAGAGTTACAGCAGGTGTTTAGTGCCACAATCACCAGGTGTCACCAGGTGTAGAGAGTCACAGCAGGTGTTTAGTGCCACACTCACTAGGTGTAGAGAGTTACAGCAGGTGTTTAGTGCCACAATCACCAGGTGTAGAGAGTCACAGCAGGTGTTTAGTGCCACAATCACCAGGTGTAGAGAGTTACAGCAGGTGTTTAGTGCCACAATCACCAGGTGTAGAGAGTCAGCAGGTGTTTAGTGCCATCACTCAGGTGTAGAGAGCTTGTGCAGGTGTTTAGTGCCACTCACCAGGCGTAGAGTCACAGCAGGTGTTTAGTGCCACAATCACCAGGTGTAGAGAGTCACAGCAGGTGTTTAGTGCCACAATCACCAGGTGTAGAGAGTTACAGCAGGTGTTTAGTGCCACAATCACCAGGTGTAGAGAGTCACAGCAGGTGTTTAGTGCCACAATCACCAGGTGTAGAGAGTCACAGCAGGTGTTTAGTGCCACACTCACTAGGTGTAGAGAGTTACAGCAGGTGTTTAGTGCCACAATCACCAGGTGTAGAGAGTCACAGCAGGTGTTTAGTGCCACAATCACCAGGTGTAGAGAGTTACAGCAGGTGTTTAGTGCCACAATCACAGGTGTAGAGAGTCAGGTGCAGGTGTTAAGTGCCACAATCACCAGGTGTAGAGAGTCACAGCAAGTTTAGTGCCACAATCAAACCAGGTGTAGAGAGTTACAGCAGCAGGTGCCACACTCACCAGGTGTAGAGAGTCACAGCAGGTGTTTAGTGCCACAATCCCCAGGTGTAGAGAGTCACAGCAGGTGTTTAGTGCCACAATCACCAGGTGTAGAGAGTCACAGCAGGTGTTAAGTGCCACAATCACCAGGTGTAGAGAGTTACAGCAGGTGTTTAGTGGCACAATCACCAGGTGTAGAGAGTTACAGCAGGTGTTTAGTGCCACAATCACCAGGTGTAGAGAGTCACAGCAGGTGTTTAGTGGCACAATCACCAGGTGTAGAGAGTCACAGCAGGTGTTAAGTGCCACAATCACCAGGTGTAGAGAGTTACAGCAGGTGTTTAGTGCCACAATCACCAGGTGTAGAGAGTCACAGCAGGTGCTTAGTGGCACAATCACCAGGTGTAGAGAGTCACAGCAGGTGTTTAGTGCCACAATCCCCAGGTGTAGAGAGTCACAGCAGGTGTTTAGTGCCACAATCACCAGGTGTAGAGAGTCACAGCAGGTGTTAAGTGCCACAATCACCAGGTGTAGAGAGTTACAGCAGGTGTTTAGTGGCACAATCACCAGGTGTAGAGAGTTACAGCAGGTGTTTAGTGCCACAATCACCAGGTGTAGAGAGTCACAGCAGGTGTTTAGTGGCACAATCACCAGGTGTAGAGAGTCACAGCAGGTGTTAAGTGCCACAATCACCAGTGTAGAGAGTCACAGCAGGTGTTGGGCGCCAATCACCGGGTGTAGAGAGTCACAGCAGGTGTTTAGGTGCCACAATCACCAGGCGAGAGAGTCACAGCAGGTGTTTAGCGCCACAATCACCAGGCGTAGAGAGTCACAGCAGGTGTTTAGTGCCACAATCACCAGGTGCAGAGAGCTCAGTAGGTGTTAAGTGCCACAATCACCAGGTGTAGAGAGTTACAGCAGGTGTTTAGTGCCACAATCGTCAGGTGTAGAGAGTCAGCTGCAGGTGTTGGCGCCACAATCACTGTGTAGAGAGTCACAGCAGGTGCTTAGTGCCACACCAGGTGGCGCAGAGAGTCACAGCAGGTGTTTAGTGCCACAATCACCAGGTGTAGAGAGTCACAGCAGGTGTTAAGTGCCACAATCACCAGGTGTAGAGAGTCACAGCAGGTGTTTAGTGCCACAATCACCAGGTGTAGAGAGTCACAGCAGGTGTTAAGTGCCACAATCACCAGGTGTAGAGAGTCACAGCAGGTGTTTAGTGCCACAATCACCAGGTGTAGAGAGTCACAGCAGGTGTTTAGTGCCACAATCACCAGGTAGAGAGTCACAGCAGGTGTTTAGTGCCACAATCACCAGGTGTAGAGAGTTACAGCAGGTGTTAAGTGCCACAATCACCAGGTGTAGAGAGTCACAGCAGGTGTTTAGTGGCACAATCACCAGGTGTAGAGAGTCACAAAGAGGTGTTTAGTGCCACAATCACCACAGGTGCAGAGAGTCACAGCAGGTGTTTAGTGCCACAATCACCAGGTGTAGTCACAGCAGGTGTTTAGTGCCACAATCACCAGGTGTAGAGAGTCACAGCAGGTGTTTAGTGCCACAATCACCAGGTAGAGAGTCACAGCAGGTGTTTAGTGCCACAATCACCAGGTGTAGAGAGTTACAGCAGGTGTTAAGTGCCACAATCACCAGGTGTGAGAGTCACAGCAGGTGTTAAGTGCCACACTCACCAGGTGTGGGGAGTCACAGCAGGTGTTTTAGTGCCCACAATCACCGGGTGTGAAAGTCACAACAGGGTGTTTAGTGCCACAATCACCAGGTGTGAAAGAGTCACAGCTTAGTGTTTGAGTGCCACAATCACCAGGTGTGAGAGTTACAGCAGGTGTTTGGTGGCACAATCACCCAGGGTGTAGAGAGTCACAGCAGGTGTTAAGTGCCACAATCACCAGGTGTAGAGAGTCACAGCAGGTGTTTAGTGACACAATCACCAGGTGTAGAGAGTTACAGCAGGTGTTTAGTGCCACAATCACCAGGTGTAGAGAGTCACAGCAGGTGTTAAGTGCCACAATCCCCAGGTGTAGAGAGTCACAGCAGGTGTTTAGTGGCACAATCACCAGGTGTAGAGAGTTACAGCAGGTGTTTAGTGCCACAATCACCAGGTGTAGAGAGTTACAGCAGGTGTTTAGTGCCACAATCCCCAGGTGTAGTCACTGCAGGTGTTTAATGCCACAAAAATTACCAGGTGTGTTGCATTACGTAAACAAGAGACTTTCTATAAACACGTACAAAAAATGTCTGGTACATCAACAGGTGAATTAAGCTTCAAAATAACAAAACATTTTACGGCCAGACTTATATAAAAGTTTACCGTCAGAGTGTAAGATAATACTGTAAAACGTTGGGTTAGTGCAGTATTTAAGAGGGGTAATGGCAGCGTCTATAAATTCACAATAACTGGGTTTACAGTGCCAGTGTACACAGTGTAATAGATCTGGATTCATTTTTTAATTGCCTGCCATTAATTAGTGTTTGAAACTTAGCTACTATATGGAATAATTCGTGTATACAGGAATTTTATTTTTTCCATTACACTGATAAACTTTTTTGGGGGTAGTTATTTCATTTTGGGGTATAGTAACACCTCACATTGCCTGACGTGTAACATATCGAAGTTGATATTCTTTTAAGGTTCAACATTAGGTGAAGGATACAGTTTGATTAATATGGGAATTGTAGTAGTCTATTTAACCAGAAAAGGACAGCTTGTTTAGCCAGATAAATACAGTTTATTTAGTCGGAAACATAGTTGATTTAGCCAGCAAAATAAAGTTTTTTCAACCAGAAAAAAACAGATACAAAGTGAGCAACAACAAGCATACCGCAATAACATGATGGGCTGAAGGTGAACAGACATTCGGGCCACGGTCAGGTTAGGTCAGGTCAGGTCAGCTCCGTGAACTCCCCTCCCTGAATTCTGGCTTTGCGAGTGCCTGAGCTCTATAGATGAGGCGGAACTCTGAGTTGCTAGGCCGGTGACCATGGCCTGGGCAGGGGGTTGTCTGTGGCTAGGTAGGGGGGGGGCCTGTCTGTGGCCACTTGATTAATGGATGTGTTAACTCCAGCGGGAAAGTTTGTGTTGTTGTTTGGTGGTGGTGGAGCGAGAGGGACAGTTAACACAGTCATTTGTTTTGATGTTCTTTTGTTTTTTGTTTTTTTCGCACTTAATCTGTTTTTTATTTTTCTCTGTGTCGCATGGGTTGTTATTCTCTTGTTTTCTCTCTTATTCTCTCTTCGTTTCTGTCTTCTCTGTTTTTGTTTTCCTTTGTTTCTGTTGTTTGGATTTCTATGACGTAGGTTGAAGGGTTATTTTGTTTAAGACTAAAATCTGGATCACCTGAAGAATAACCAAACCAAACCTAATGTAACAAAACGACGTAACCTAACCTAAACTAACCTAACGCTAACCAGACATAACATAACTTAATCTAACCTAATCTGTTCTAACCTAACCTAATATAAGAACATAAGAATGGAGGAAACTGCAGCGGGCCTATTGGCCCATACTGGGCAGTCCCATTTACACCCAACCCCTATTGCTCATATATCCATCCAACCTATGTTTGAAGCTATCCAGCGTATTCGAGTTAATGATGATATTTGGTAACTTGTTCCAGTTGTCCACTACTCTATTTCCAAACCAATGTTTACCTATTTCGCGCCCAAATCTAAATTTGTCTAATTTAAAACCATTGTTACGAGTAACCTAATCTAACATAATCTAACTCAACCTAACCAAACTTAACTTAATCAAGCGTAATGCAACATAACCTAATCTAACCTGACCTGACCGCCTCCCAAAATAACGCAACCTAATCTAACCTCCCCCTCTCATCCCCCCCCGATATCATTAGGGTGGTTATTCTTAAGGTGAAGTAAGCTAGAGGGAGGTGCTAATCTTCAGGTGATCCCTACAATGAAGTCTACTTGGTACGGTTATTAAATTTACAGCAAAACTTCACAGAGGCAAGAGTTATCGCAGCCACTGTTACCAGATTAAGGGAAATTGATCGACCGTGAATATAAACCGATTTAACCTTTGTCATTGTTGGTCTATTTGATGTATTTAATGTTCGTAATTACGTGGACAGTTACCTCATAATTATTACGTTCAAAGTTAGTATTCTCTCTTCAAGGTCATGCAGGTCTGTAGATGTCACTTGTAATGCAGGTGTAGGGTCTTGAAGGTTTACAGGTGTTATTCTTGATAATGGAGGTGTACAGGTGTCACTTGGTAACGCAGGATGTAGGGTCATGAATGTGTACAGGTGTCACTGTCCCAAACATGCAGGTGTGATACTGTGGATGTATAGTACTTACGTTGTAGTGGTGGTTATGGGAAGAAGACGAATAAAGGTTACCGTGTGAATAGAGGAGGGGAAGAGGAGAAGGTGAGGAAGAGAAGGTGAGAGGAAAAGAGGAGGAGGAGGAATAGGGGAAAGTCAAAACATTGGAGCGAAGATGGATATTCTAAGGATCAGGCGTGAGAGAGGAAGGGGTTTAGGTATGAGGTGAAGACACAGAACAGCCGTACATGTGTTGGTGTGCAAAAGGTTGGCCATGACGAGGAGTGGCCATGACGAGGAGTGGCCATGACGAGGACTGGCCATGACGAGGACTGGCCATGACGAGGACTGGCCATGACGAGGACTGGCCATGACGAAGACGGGCCATGACGAGGACTGGCCATGACGAGGACTGGCCATGACGAGGACTGGCCATGACGAGGACTGGCCATGACGAGGAGTGGCCATGACGAGGACTGGCCATGACGAGGAGTGGCCATGACGAGGACTGGCCATGACGAGGAGTGGCCATGACGAGGAGTGGCCATGACGAGGAGTGGCCATGACGAGGAGTGGCCATGACGAGGAGTGGCCATGACGAGGAGTGGACATGACGAGGACTGGCCATGACGAGGAGTGGCCATGACGAGGAGTGGCCATGACGAGGAGTGGCCATGACGAGGACTGGCCATGACGAGGACTGCACATGACGATGGGTGGAACTCAGGTGTAAACATAAGGGGAGGAAGTACTACATATGGTTTCAGGTGTCATATAACCTCTTTGGATCCATAAATACTATACTTAATTCAGGAGGTCACCAAATAGTAAATAAAACCAGTGTTGCCACATTACCACAGGCATCACAGACAATGTTAAAGGGAGGTGGTCGTGGGGAGGAGAAGACAAGGCAGTGCTGGGTCACATATCATCATTACTGGAGAGTCTGCTAATGTCTGCTCGTCATCACACTGGTTGAACCCTTCCTTTATACCTTGATATGGAAGAGGGGTACATCGTTTATCACGTCATCAGGTCGACAGGTGGACATAATCTATAGCCACGCTGTTAACCCCACCTGGAAATATTGTCACTTTCCCGATGTCTCTTGTTATATGTAGCCTGGACCATGGATTATAAACTGCATTATCCTTGGCTTGGACTAGTAAGGATTAGTTTGAATATTTTTGTATAGAAGTAATTAATCCATTTTGCTGTGACGAGGAGTATTATTATTTTTTGGTGATGGTCAGAGGTTGGCAGACGCTGTGTCGTAGTTTACTTGTTAATTACTAAGATCTCTGCTGCCTTGTCCCAAATGCTGTTTTGTGAGGTTAAGTGGAGGAACATCGTTGGTAACTACTGTACTGTATGTAGTTAGTTGTGATACAGGTGTGAGTACTCCAGGCCAAAGGTATCTTTGTACTCTCCCTATTGGCAACACTGTCATCATTGCCACTACCATCTCCACTACCACAACTACTATCACCATTACCACCGTCACCACCATTACCACCACTGTCACCACCATCACCATCACCACCACTGTCACCACCATCACCATCACCACCACTATGAACACCACCATCACCGCCACCATCAACGTCACCACTACCACCATCGTGACCACAATTAATCAACACCACCGTCATCACCATCACCACCAACTGGACAAAGTCTGCCAATTCTTCTCGTTTCCCCCCTAAATTCTGTCTTAAAGTTGTCATTTGATCCCAAGCTTACCTAATCTAACCTTAATCTAACCTAGCATAACTTATCACATGCCGTGGGCGAACTTATTATTACTGAGACGGGGGAAGCTGCTGTGAAGTCCTCTATATTAGCCAACAAACTGTATCATATATGCTTGTCACATTATCATTGAATAATCAAACTCCATCTCCCAGTGATCTTCTTTTATTATGCACCTAATTCAGCTAAATGGAAGTTTACCAAAACGAAATACTGTAATTGGTGATGAAAAATTAGAGCCTGCAGTATTTCACATATAATATCATGATCCACTGTATCATTGGTAATGTTACCATCCTTGTAACAATGCCCTCCCAGTGAAATTTGCCTCTACCCATTTTAATATTTTTAGGCATAAACCCCCAGTTTATATTTTCCAGACAGAAACTCACTTATAAAACTGCTAAAAAGTTTCATAAATTACCTTAAATGTTCTTACCTCATTAGTACCAGCGTTAGTAAGATGAGATGACTCCAGCAGCTTGCCTTTGGCAATGACAGGAAGCTCAGCTTTTGCAAATTTTATAATTTGGGCTGTAAAACCAATAATGTGAAAAAATAGATTTGTAAAATTACCAATACGTGTTTCTTTGTACATCAATCGTATTGACTATAAATATTCAATAAAACTAACAACATATTTATGAAGAGTGTGACGAAAAGCAGCTACTCGCTACCTCTTCAAATTTCAGTAATATTAGTTCGTTTTCCCGCCACCATACTCCTTCGTGCGCTGCGGTAAAAGGTCCTTTGCATTTACAAATATGGTGTTCGACACGACGACCATCTTCAAGGGGAGATGTTGTTTAATAATACGGGCGTATAACTTTTGTGCCAAAAAAAAAAAAAATAAAAAACTTCTCGGTCAATGGACGTTTTCAAGCTATTACTTTTAAATGTCGATCTCAAACACTGAAATAAACGATTATATATTTGAAAAACACAAAAGAATAACATCAATATTACACCACGACTCTTTGCAGTGACTTAGTTTTTCAAGTAACAGATCACCACATACACTACATCACGGTCACCACTTTATAACACTCCAGTACTAGAAAACATATTTGGTACATAATAGTCAGCCAACCTTACAACTTCACTTCCTCTGTCTCAGTTACTCCTCGTGTCATCACCTAACCTCTTCCTATCTCTATGCTTCCTTCTGTACAGCTTATGTGAGGGTCTGTACTAAGCCATTCCTCTTGCTGCTCCTCCTCCTATTCCCCCTTCTTCTTCTAATCCTCCTCTTCTCTTCCTTCTTCTACTCCTCCTTCTTCTACTCCACCTCCTTCTTATCCTTCTCCTCCACCTCCTCTTCCTCCTCCTCCTCCTCCTCCTCCTCCTCTTCCTTTTCCTCTTCCTTCTATTTCTCTTCCCTTTCCTCTTCCTTTCCTCTTCCTCCTCCTCCTCCTCCTCTCCTCCTCCTCCTCCTCCTCCTCCTCCTCCTCCTCCCTCCTCTCTCCTCCTCCTCTCCTCCTCCTCTCTTTCCTCCCTCCTCCCTCTTCCCTCTCCCTCCTCCCTCCCTCCCCTCCTCCTCTCCTCCTCCTCCCTCCCTCCTCCTCCCTCCTCCTCTCCTCCTCCTCTCCTCCTCCTCCTCCTCCCTCCTCCTCCTCCTCCTCCTCCCCTCCTCCTCCTCCCTCCTCCCCTCCTCCTCTCCCTCCCCTCCTCCCTCTCCCCTCTCCCTCCTCCTCCCTCTCCCTCCTCCTCCTCCTCCTCCCACTCCCTCCCTCCTCCTCCTCCCTCCTCCTCCTCTCTTCCCCTCCTCCTCCCCTCCCTCCTCCTCCTCCCTCCTCCTCCCTCCATTATCTATAAGTGTCATCATCCTTACAGGAAGACATCATCAGCTGCTTCAGCTGTGACGCGACTAGAGAGAGAGAGGCTGTTTATTTACAAAGCTTTTTATTTTCGTAACAGCATTATCGAGTTCATTAATATGTGTTGTTCCCTAGACAGGCATCACTATATTTTATGTAACACCATAGGTATTGCCGGGTAATATTTACCCAGCCCAAGGGGGGGAGGGGGGATGTTCTAATCAAAATTAATTTTTTAAATTCTTGAACACATAAATGAACCTTTCCTTTCCTCTAAACACTGTGAAACATAAGATATAAAATGGTATGAATAAGTTTAAGTAATTGGGACATAAAAAAATAAGTAAAAAAATAACCTTAAGAATACACAACTACAGTATATTCTACAGTTTATATCTAGACATATACAATAGGTAGGCTGCATATCAAGTGTTGTATGGTATAGGTGTCCCATTATCCACATCAGAGGACACCTTCTCATAATTCCCACTCACCATTCCAGGCATCAGATTCCCAAGTAAAGCCTAGTAAGACTCGTAATGGCTAAGAAACCCATCCTAAGAGACGGGAAGATCGACCATTTCTACAACGCACCAGGTTGGTTAATCACTCGTAAGGGATTTATTTTTTCCCTCTACCTTATTAGGAGAGGATGAGGAGTTGTCGATGATGTAGTGTGGGGTGGTTGTGGTGTGGATATGGCAGTGTGGGTGTGGTGTGTGGGTAGTGGGTGGTGTGTGGGAGGCTCGTTGTGGTGGCTAGAGTTGTCGCCATCTTTCCTAATATTGATTTAATTTTGTTTCCTCTTGTTGTTTTTGTTATTTTTCGTCTCCGTCTTGTTATTTCGTTTATTCTTCTTGTTCTTGTTATTCGTCATTTTTTCTTGTTTTTCATTATGTTTTTGTCGTTCTTGTTATTCTTCTTTTTCTTGTTCTTCATCTTGGTTTGGTTGTTCTTGTTATTCTTGTTATTTTTCATTTTGTTGTTCTTGTTCTTCACCTTGTTCTTGTTATTCTTCTTTTTCTTGTTCTTCATCTTGTTTTTATTGTTGTTATTCTTCTTGTTCTTAATTTAATCCTTTTCTTGTTCTTGTTGTTCGTATTTTAGTTGTTGTTGTTAGTGAGCTGCATATTCTTCGCCTTGCCTTTGTGGGTTTGACCTTACCTGTGATCACCAGAGGCATCGTTACACGTCCATAAATTAACAGTGTTCTCTACAGACACCTGAGAGTCACTAGACACTTGGTATATGTACACATTAAGTAAGTTGTACTGGAGGACTGTTGAGGTCACACACATACATACATACATACATACATACATACATACATACATACATACATACATACATACATACATACATACGTCGTCTTGTTGGAGCTGGTATACATTGGCAAGGACATCAGTGTTGTCTCTCTCTCTCTCTCTCTCTCTCTCTCTCTCTCTCTCTCTCTCTCTGCTTATTAAAACTCGGACTAACGCTCGCTTGAAGAATACACTCACACATTCAGTTAAATATTCTTAAGTTTTTCTCACTTCCATCATCTGGTTTTTTTTTCTTCAACTCTTGGATGTTTGAGTGTACGATCTGCCCAGGAGAACGTCACTTGAGTGTACGATCTGCCCAGGAGAACGTCACTAAGATAATCACTAAGATACATCATTGTTCCCGAAGGACAGCGGCACCATCTATAACTGAATATTAACCTACATAATATTAACTCCTTCACCTCCTTAACTTCTTCCTTATTCGTTATACTCCACATGAACAGTTTTTAATGATCATCCTCGTCATTTTCCCAAACATATAAGTCGTGCGTTTTGGGTTGATAGTCGTCATTTTCTGGGGCGAGTGATCAAGTCTTAGTTCAGCCAGCAGCCGTCAAGACCCATGGGGGGGCAGCACCAGTCACGCCGTTCATCACACACACTGGACTGGTGGGCGTCGGGGCCACTGAACCCACAATTTATCTTTGAATTATATTATTTGCCAACTATATTTTCTGCAACGTCTGTGATCTTTAGTGTTCCTTTAGGATGTCAGATATCAGTAATTTATTGGGGATAAGGGTATCTGGGTGAGGATAAAGGGGTAATACACACACACACACACACACACACACACACACACACACACACACACAATCACTCGCCGTCATACCATCTTGCCCAACTGGTTAAAATTCGTGGCCGTCAACCAAGGGGATGTTTTTAACCTCCCGTGGTGAAGCTCGAGGCTTTAGGGATTCACATGTCATGACTAAATATTGGAGATTACCGCGGAGGAAGTTCAGGGGGGTGGTGGGGAGGATGGTGACGGGGTTGGGGAGAGGGTGGTGGTGGTGGGTGGGAGGGATGGTGACCAGGTGTGGGGGACAGGGTGGTGACCAAGGGTGGGAGAGGGATGGTGGTGAGGGTTGGAGGAGAGGGATGGTGATCAGGGAAGAAAACACTTAGGATAGTAAGGTGATGGGGAAGGGGTGAAGGAAAGGAAGGGAGGAGGGAGGGGGTTGGCAGGGGAAAGAGAAGCGAGGAATTGGAAGACTTCTGCCGGTGATCGTATTTTACATTATTTTTGTAGCTCTCCTGACAAAGAGGGTGACCTCAGCATAGACTTTCTCTCCCTCCCTCAGTGCCTCCCTACCTCCCTTCCTCAGTGCCTCCCTACCTCCCTTCCTCAGTGCCTCCCTACCTCCCTCCCTCAGTGCCTCCCTACCTCCCTCCCTCAGTGCCTCCCTCCCTCCCTCCCTCAGTTCCTCCCTTCGTCGTGAGTCATAATATCAGACCTATGTGACGGGTCTTACCTGAAAATATACCACAACACGCTAACAGGACCCACTGTGTCACAACCTATTTATTAAGATCAAGGTCACACCCAGAGGTCAAATCCCAACCTGATGTACAGTAAAGTGCGGCAGTATTTTAGCGTGTGCTCGGTATCCTAACCTAACCTAACCAAACCTAACCTAACCTAACCTAACCTAACATAACCTAACCTAACCTAACCTAACCTAACCTAACCTAACCTAACCTAACCAAGCCTAACCTAACCTAACCTAACCTAAACTAAACTAACTTAACCTAACCAAACCTAACCTAACCTAACCTAACCTAACCTAACCTAACCTAAACTAACTTTACCTTACTATTAACACCTACTACATCATCGGCTTAGGATTAGATGTGTGTGTGTGTGTGTGTGTGTGTGGTCAGTGACGTATTCAGGAAAACATAACAATAATAGTGTTGAAATTTCACAAGTGTTGTTTTTACCTCTGCCTTTACGACCCATTATGGCCGAAGACAAAAAAAAGTTGATGAGGAAGATTAAGGAGCATTATGTGTCTAGGTATTTTAAAGACTTGTGGTGGTGTGGAGGAGTGTGGATGGTGGTGGTGAGGAGTGTGGATGGTGGTGGTGAGGAGTGTGGATGGTGGTGTGGAGGAGTGTGGATGGTGTGGTGGTGTGGAGGTGTGGATGGTGGTGGTGAGGGTGTGGATGGTGGTGTGGAGGGTGTGGATGGTGGTGGTGGGGGGTGTGGAGGGCATGGTGTGGAGGAGTGTGGATGGTGGTGGGGGAGGTGTGGATGGTGGTGGTGTGGAGGGAGTGTGGATGGTGGTGGTGTGGAGGTGTGTGTGGATGGTGGTGTGGAGGAGTGTGGATGGTGGTGGGGAGGAGTGTGGATGGTGGTGGGGGGAGGAGTGTGGATGGTGGTGGTGTGGGAGGGAGTGTGTGGATGGTGGTGTGGAGGAGTGTGGATGGTGGTGGTGAGGAGTGTGGATGGTGGTGGTGAGGAGTGTGGATGGTGGTGTGGAGGAGTGTGGATGGTGGTGGGGAGGAGTGTGGATGGTAGTGGTGTGGAGGAGTGTGGATGGTGATGGTGTGGAGGTGGGGAATGTGGAGGTGGAGGAGTGTAGGAGTGCTGAGGGTAATGGAGCAGTGTGGAGGTGGGGGGAGTACAGAAGTGGATGGTGGTGGTGTGGAGGTGGACATGTGTGAAGGAAGGTGGAGGTGGAGGGAGGTGGAGGGGTGTTGAGGATAATGGCTTCTAGATGGAGTAGTGTGGAGAAATGTGGAGGATGGAGGAGTATGGAGTGATGGTATGTGGTAGGAACAACATCTAACCACCACCATTTCCTAAAGGGAAGCACCCCCCGACACCCCTTACCCTTAGTGGCTAACGTCTCCTTATAACACTATGTTGCTCCTGTTTACCGCCTCTGAGAAATAATGTTTATATTATGATGGAAAAAGGGTAAAAATAATACTTATGTGCGCGGCTTCCTTCCTTCCTTCCTTCCTTCCTTCCTTCCTTCCTTCCTTCCTTCCTTCCTTCCTTCCTGTTGGTGAGGTGCTGTACTTTAGGTGGAGGTGGTGGTGGTGGTGAGGGGCAGGGGGTAGTGGTGGTGGGAAGGTGCAGGTGGTGGGGTGAGGCCGGGAGGTGCAGGTGTGGTGGTGAGGCGGGGGAGGTGCAGGTGGTGGTGGTGAGGAGGTGCGACTGAGAGGGTCATCGGAGGCATTTTTGTGACCTGGACCATTTTAGGGGACCATTCGAGACCAATGTGTGTGTGTGTGTGTGTGTGTGTGTGTGCAACAAGATGATCCAAATACCACTCCAGTTTCTCTTCGTTCAATAATTTTCCCGAGTTATCCTCATTCGTCTCTCACGGTTTTTTCTCCTTGTCATTTAACCGAACACCGCCGACCACATGAGAAAATGATGAGAACGAAAGTTTGACGATGGCAGTCACGGTGGTAGAAGTTTGACTCTTGCGTCAGCTGGTCGAACACACGTGATGGATTTCCGATAAATTTGAAGATTAGGCTCCTGAGTTTATTTTACCGTAATCTTAGCCACAATGACTCTAGCCTGATCTGATCTTAATAGAATCTATTCTAAGTTAAGTTAATGTATCCTAATTTAATCTACCCAAATTTAATCTAACCTAACTTAATCTAACCTAACCCCCTCAATACCATTTTCTATTTCCTAACTTATGGTCGTCAGATCATTCCTTTCTTGACATCTTAATATGATAAACGCCAAGTGAAGCATAGAGGAACCAGTCTCCATGTTTGTAGTCCAATAGAGATTGATATTTGCCGATGACGTCTCTACCAAGGGCGATGTCACACGTATCTTACCTACTGACTTCATACGTTGGTTGTTGGAAGTAGTTGCCGTCTTGTGCGTAAATCGTGAGGCCTACTGTTTCTTCAATCCCCGTGATCCTCTCGTATTCCCGCACACAATGAGGGGTGACTCGTGTTGTCTCGTACCCCGTTGCCACACTGACTCGTATCCCCGGATCGTTTAGGCTACTGTCCATGTGAGCAACAAATCCGTAGGGGTTTTGAGGTTTGGGTTGGTTCCTACATCGCCACAGGCACTACAAGCACTTGAGACCTGGCCCTGAAGTTGAGCAATTATTAATTTTTATGGAATTTGTGAATAATACCCAGACTATAGAGAGCATCAGCACCCAGGATGGCGGTGGGGTGGGCCTCTATGCTGGGAGGAATATCATATTTATTTCAATTTTCATCTGATTTTCCAGCGTGACTAAAATATTTTGGGCGAGCTTGGCGTGAACCTCCACCTCGTTCCCGTCCAGTAACGTGACGATATTAACACATTTACAATTTACACAATAATTATCCTTGATGAGACTCGGGCCTAAAGCTTCTTGGGATAACATATACGAACTATTGGTGTTGGTATCGATGTACTAATAACATCTCCAATTACTGATAGTCACCTGGATACGATTCAATTTATCTACACTCACGTGCTCCATATAGCGGTACTCACGTGCTCCATATAGCCAGTACTCACGTGCTCCATATAGCGGTATCTCCCCCACTCCTCGACCACACAAGGCAGGAGGCTCAGCGAGGTACAGGTTCATCGGCTTCACACTTGGTGGAACTGTTTCGAAGTTGTGTGACGACTCGCTAATGGAATAAGGTTAAAATCGCCGAACTTTCCAATATTTTGTACTAACACACGTGGGACTTGTTTCTCCAATCACAGTACCGGACCGAAGTTTCATGACGACATAAAGACAAATTTTGACGTGAATCTCAAAAAAAGAAAAATGTACAAAGTTAAAATGAAATATGTAGTGACTGGTTAAGTTAGGTTGTAACATGTTGACTGCTTCTCATTCTAACTACACAGAAGGCTAATATTATATTTCAGTAAAGGATATATAGGCTGAAGTCACTAGGATTTATAGGTGAAGGGATGTCAGTGTAGTTAAGATGGGAAGATGTCTGCTGTAGTCACACACACACACACACACACACACACATCAACGTTATTATAAATTTCTAATTACCATTGTTTAAAACCTGAACAACAACCTGGAAATTGTGATAAATAAATGGATGTCAAGTTATAATAATCATAAAATAAGGCTCCTCATCTATTACTCTTTCAAGCATGTAAACCTAAGATAATATAGTGAAGAAAACGTCTCCTTCCCTTCCTCCTTCCTTCTTTCACATTTACTGTTTTCTTCCTCCTCCTTCCCTTCCTTCTTCTTTCACGAATTTCTCTGTTTTCTTCCCCCTCCTTCCCTGTTGAGCAATTTGTAATCCCTTTACCTCCCCTCCTCCCCAACAAACGACCCTCTCCCCCAACAAACGACCTCTCCCCCAACAAACGGCCCTCCCCAACAAACGACCCTCTCCCCAACAAACGGCCCTCTCCCTAACCAACAGCCCTCCCCAACAAACGGCCCTCTTCCCCAACAAACGACCCTTCAACAAACGGCCCCTTCCCAACAAACGACCCCCCCTCCCCAACAAACGACCCTCTCCTCCCAACAACGACCGTCTCCCTCCCCAACAAACGGCCCTCTCCCCAACAAACAGCCTCCCCCCAACAAACGACCCTCTCCCTCCCAACAAACGGCCCTC